>NC_059211.1:58589663-58836020 GCF_020615455.1 Coregonus clupeaformis | reverse complement strand
GAACAGGCACAATTGAGCCCCCTCCTAAGAATGGAAGAAAAAGAGAACAAACACACCACCATGAGTCCATTGTAGTATTGAATATTGTATTGTACCTTTCATCTAAGGCCTCTTGTGGCAACAGGTCACAAATCTTGCTGCTGTGATGCACTGTGGTATTTACACCCAATAATGAGGAGTTTATCTAGTTAGTTCCTATTTTCAAAACTATTTGTGGGTCTGTGTAATCTGAGGGGTATGGCAGTTCTCTAATGGTCATACATTTCACCCAGCGGAGGCGGTGCTCCAGTTTCACACCGCCTTTGGGCAGTCAGTGACATCCTGGTCTTCTCTTGAGAGCCAGGTCTGCCCTACGGCGTTTCTTGGCAATAGCAAGGGCTTAAGTGATCCACTAAGAGTCTGTGCATCAAGCTTTCTTAATTTTTGGTCGGTCACAGTGGTCACAGGTATTCTGCCACTGTGACTCTCTGTTTAAGGGCCAAATAGCTTTCCTGGGTTTGTCTGTTTTTAAAATTATTTCCAATGTATTCGGGTAATTATTTTTTTGTTTTCTCATGATTTGGTTGATTCTAATTGTGTTGCTGTCCTGGGGCTCTGTGGGGTCATTTGTGTTGTAGCAGAGCTCCTCAGTCGCTTCTTAAGGGACTCTAATCTAGGTTAATCTCTCTGTGGTGATAGCTTTATGGAAGGGTTGGGAATAGCTTCTTTTTAGGTGGTTGGTGGAATCAATTTTGCCTGTATGATAATTAGCGGCGGTATCTGCCTCAATTCTGCTCTGCATGCATTATTTGGTGTTTTTACATTGTACCTAGGAAGGATCTTTTTGCAGGATTCTGCCAAAAGAGTCTATTTATTTTTGTCCCATTTTTAGGAATTCCTTTTTGGTGGAGCTTGGGACCCCAGACCTCACAACCATAAAGATAATGGGGTTCTATAACCTGATTGAAGTATTTTAGCAAAGATCCTAATTATTTACAGTTGGAAGTCGACATTACACTTTCAGGTTGGAGTCATTAAAAATAGTTTTTCAACCACTCACAAATGTCTTGTTAACAAACTATGTTTTGGCAAATCGGTTAGGACTACTTTGTGCAGGCTATACAAGTAATTTTTACAACAATTATTCAGAATATTATTCTTATAATTCACTCACAATTCCATTGAGTCAGAAGTTTGTAGTCATCACTAAGTTGACTGTGCCTTTAAACAGCTTGGATAATTCCGGAAATGATATACATGGTTAGAAGCTGATACAAGTTAATTTGACAATCATTTGAGTCAATTGAGTACCTGTGGATGTGTTCACAACCTACCTTAAACTCAGTTACTCTTAGCTTGACATCATGGGAAAATCAAAAGAAGTGCCAAGACCTCTGAAGAAAACTCTAGCCAATTTCCAAAGCCTGCAAGATACGCGTTCAACTGTACAAAACAATAGTCAGTATGAAACACCATGGGACCACGATGGCCATCATCGCTCAGAAGGGAGACGCTGTTCCTGTCTCCTGAGATGAACGATTCTGGTGTGAAAAGTGCAAATCAATCCCGAACAACAGCAAAGGACCTTGTGTAGAAGATGCTGAGAAACAAATAGGTACAAAGTATCTATATCCACAGTAGAAACATTCCTATACGACATAACCTGAAAGGCCACTCACAAGAAGAAGCCACTCTACCCAAACCGCAATAAATGAACTACGGTTTCCAAGGACATTGTCTGGTCGTACCTTTTGAGAAAGCTCCCTCTGGTCTGATGAGACAAAAATAGAACTGTTTGGCCGCAATGACCATGGTTATGTTTGAGGGAAAAGGTGGGTTCTTTGCCCGTGAACCATCCGAACCGTGAAGCGCACGGGGGTAGCGGCAACATACTGTGGGGTGCTTTGATTGAGACACTGGTGCACTGCACGATGGATAGCATCATGAGAAGGAAAATACATGTGGAGATGACAAGCAACGATCGCAACATCAATCCGAAGTTATAAGCTTGGTTGCAAACGGTCTTCCAAATGGACAAATGACCCAAGTTGTGGCCAGCAAATGGCTTAGGACCAACAATGTCAGGTATTGGAGTATGGCCATCACAAAGCCTCTGACCTCAAATCCAGGAAAATGTGTACAGGGCAGAATTTGAAAAGCGTGTGCGAGAGCACAGCTCAAAACCTGACTCCCAGTTACACCAGCTCTATCAGAAATGCCAAAATCGCAACTTATTGCGAAGCTTGTGGAAGGCTACCCAAAGCGTTAAAAGTTAAACAATTGAGGGCAATGCACTTCAAACCCACTAATTGATGTGTGTGAACTTCTGACCCCACTGGGAATGTGATAAGATAATAAAAGCTGCAAAAATCTCTGGAGCGAGACACTTATCTCCCTCTCCACTAACTTTAAGCATCAGATGTCACCTTAATCATTGCACCTGTACACAGCCCTTCGAAATGCCCAACTATCCATCCCCATATTGTTATTTATTGTCAATGTGCACTTTTAGTATCTCTATTTGCACATCATCTCTTGCACATCTATCATATCCAGTTTTACATTTAATTGTAATGATTTTTGCACTCTAGCTCTTCTATTACCTTACCTCACCAGCACTTTACATTTCCACACCTGTATATATATTTTCTGTTGTATTTTTAACTTTAGTTTGTTTATATGTAACTTCGTGTTGTTGTTTTTCATCTGCATTTTGTTTTATCTTGGACAGGTCATGTTGTAAATGAGAACTTGTTCTCACTTTAAAACCTAATCAAATGAAGGAAATAGTAAATAAAAATATATATCTTACTGGATTTCATTTCTCTCTCTCTCTCTCCTTATTAGCTCCCTAACCATTACACATGACTCTCTCCCCTCTTGCTCCAACTTTACCTATTATATCACAGGACAGTTCTCTGCCAAAGTGTATATAGATGGAAATGAATAAAAACAGTCTGTCTTGGAGCTGATTTGCCAAGGTATTCTTTTCGTATTTCAAACTACTACAATTATTCTGATGAGATGTGGGTTTACCACTCTCTGAAATTACTTCAGTTTTGTCACCATGTTACAGCTATGGAGAGACCTGGTCTCCTTTAAAGGGATATATTTTCCACCAAACTGTGTATTGTGTGTACCTCACTGATGTTCTACAGAGATTGATGTTGTAGTGTCGGCTGACAATGTCTGTCTGAAGGAAACCAATATTTAACCAGAGTTGAAGTAACGTACAAGGATGTGTACTGCACTTGATGAAATCACTACACGACGCACATACACACACAAAGACAAACACAAACACACAACATACACACACACATACACACACACACACACACACACACACACACACAAACACACATACATAAACACATACACACACACACACACAGTGTCCTAGTTCCACTGTTCATCATTAAGACGTGAGAGGTAAACAGCCTGTCTGGTAATGTCCCCATTAACTCATAGGATCAGGACAGCGACACACTCACTCATCCACTGGCCCAGTGGGGGTACAAACCTTGAGTTGTCTCTTTATTCCACACTAATCAATCTCTATCAATCAAACTCTCTCTCTCTCTCTTTATTTTACCCACACTAATCAATCTCCCCTATCAATCAATCAAACTCTCTCTCTCTCTGTCTCTCTCTGTCTCTCTCTCTCTCTCTCTCTACACCCGAGGTTGACGGTTTTGAATCCCAGTGCTGGCAGGATTGACCTGCCGCACTGGAGGGTTGCTGGCTATCAATATCTGTTGCCACTCCACCGCTGATGTTCACTTGAGCAAGGAGCTAAACCCCCTAAAATAATTGCTTATTGGGCGCTAGTTTGGGCTGCCCTGTGATCCAACTTAATGTGTGTGTGTGTATCGGGGGTTGGATAAAAGCAGAAGACACATTTCTATCTCACATGGACTAATAAAGTATATCTTATGTATTCTTCTCAGTAAAAGCATCTTCTCAGTCTAGGTTCAATTATCTCTGTCTGACACAGTGACAGATTGAATTTGCTCTTCAAGGAAAAAAACAGAGAAGTCCTCCAGTCCTTTGACAGATACAGCTATTTGTTCATCTCTCAATTCATTATTGTGTGAATGCTATTCCAGTAGTGACTTATTGGGTGCTGTTTGTGTCTGGGTGGATGCGTGGAGTGAGCATGAGTTTTCCTTTCTCTTAGGGGCCTGTTCAGCCATGCCTCTGTTTTACTCCGCTCTGCTTATCACATGTACACTGCACACTTGCAAAGGACACATTCGAATATGAACATCAATATGTCACTTTCTCTGACTTTCTCTCTCTCTTTGTTTGTCTTTCTCCATACTCCTCCTTCCCATCTTCCATCCTCTCTCTCCTTGTTTGATGTCTCCCTCTCTCAAAATCAATCCATCATTACCTATCCTCTCCTCCAGCAGGTTCCAGAGGAGGCCTCTGCTGCTGGCGTCCCCAGGATGCTGCCGTCGCTATCGGGTATCTGCCTCCCAGCACCCTGTCAGTCCACCACCAGATCCAACTGCTCACAGCAACAACTACACAACAACAGCAACAGACACATGTAGCTGTGGCACAGGTAGGACTGAGACACACACACACACACACACACGTTGTGTATGTTAAGCAGATGGTGTTTGTAGTACTGTGGATGGGTGAGGAGGTCTTGTTGTTTGAACTACAGTGAGATGGTCATTACCATAACAAATGGTGTTTTTTAACCTTGCCCCGGTGTACTGTGTGTTTGTGTGTGGTTCCTCCTACCTACCATCTTGTTTGTCTGCAGCTCTTCACTTGCTAATATTAACCTTTATGAATCATGTCAACCTTATCTTGTGTGACTTTAACACTAGCTCTCCTACACACACAAACGAACACACACACACACACACACACACACACACACACACACACACACACACACAGTAGCACGTAATACCAATTACTCACAGCAGAAAAAGAGGAATTAATGCATGTACTGTACATCAGTATTAACAAAACATGATTAATAGCAACATGCATGTTGAACCACTGTCACCTTTACAGTGTATCACTGTAGATAACAGGAAAATAGAAAGGTTACAGTTGGGTTACTATTGAATAAAGTCAGATTTGTTTTCAGTGACCTAGTCAGACGCTTAGTCATACACCCACTCACACACTCATCTGTGTGGAATTAACACACACACACACACAACAAACACACACACACACACAGGTTCACACTGCAGCCAGTTAGCGAAGCTCCCCTATTTCCCCCTATTTATACACAACTATCTGAACACACACACACTTACACAACACAAAACCCACACACTGTCAGCGAGTTAGCAACAAGCCTGGAGACCAAAGGCCGCAATTTCACACAACTGAGCTCCCTTTATTTACCTCAAACTGCTTGAACACACATACACACACACATAACTACCTGTCCTAATTGAAGCAGTTGAACCCAAAGTGTCCCTGTTGCTGATCGCTTTGATGTGTTTCAATATTCCAGGAGGCCTGATGTAGCTGTCCTGTCATTGCCTGTACCGAAGTTGTATAACTGAGGTCACACTCTTCCTCTGAGGGCCTATACAGAGAGGTCAAAACAGTAGGCATAAACTACATAACAGTTCCATTACTGTATGGATAGTTTACGTACACACACACATAAAGTGCACACACACACATCTCACACACGGACCACACAGAAAATCAAGGCAGTCCCTCTGCCGTTTTCCCGTGAGTGACGGCAGTGTCACTTTTGATGTGATGTCACACGCACACTCTTATGTCACCCTCTACTTAATCTGAGGCCTGTGATGTTAGTTTATTTATCTCTCCAGCAGCGTTTTGGGCCGTGGTTCCCTGGGGAAAGCCCTGCCTTGTCAGATCAAACCACAGACACAATGTTTTTGATGTTGAAAGAGATAATTTTACAAATACAAGACATGGACAGGAAATAACCCAAACACACACACACACACACAATTTCACACAGCTCAACGCTGGACGGGGACAGGGGGAATAACCAACCTCCCTCCCTCTCCTCCCTTCCAACCGATGTAGGCCTATTAAGTAATGATTAGTGCGGCCTCCTCTTGTTGTTATTGGCTAATTGCTGTTTGTATTGTCTTACTGGTGAAAGTGTAAGCTTTACACTCGGGGGCCATGAGAGCATTAGAGGCAGTCCAACTGAGCTAAGGAGTCTGGCCTTATCCTGCTTATCTGTCTGTCCAAACCCCAGCTCACTGCATAGGCATGGATAAACCCATCAGTTCCTGCTGCCTGCCTGCCGTGCCGTGGGCATTAAGACTTTGCCCACAGCTAGTTTCAACTGGTCCTTGATGAGTAAGGAAAATAAAAAACCCACTCTGAGGTTAAAAAAGAAGACAATAATAAGCTGTAGGAAACACAACATTTGGGAAAGTAAGTGAATCAAATCAAATCAAATTGTATTGGTCACATGCGCCGAATACAAATAGGTGCAGACATCACAGTGAAATGCTTACTTACAGCCCTTAACCAACAGTGCATTTATTTTAACAAAAAAGAAAAAATAAAACAACAACAAAGAAAGTGTTGAGAAAAAAAGAGCATAAAATAACAGTAGGGAGGCTATATAACAGGGTACCGTGCAGAGTCAATGCACCGGCTAGTTGAGGTAGTTGAAGTAATATGACATGTGGGTAGAGTTAAAGTGACTATGCATAAATAATTAACAGAGTAGCGCAGCGTAAAAAAGGATGGGGTGGGGGGCAGAAATAGTCGTCGTAGCCATGATTAGCTGTTCAGAGTCTTATGGCTAGGGGGTAGAAGCTGTTGAGAAGTCTTTTGGACCTAGACTTGGCACTCGGGACCGTTGCCGATGCGTAGCAGAGAGAACAGTCTATGACTAGGTGGCTGGAGTCTCTTGACAATTTTGAGGGCCTTCCTCTGACACCGCCTGGTATAGAGTCCTGGATGGCAGGAAGCTTGGCCCCAGTGATGTACTGAGCCACGCACTACCTCTGTAGTGCCTTGCGGTCGGAGGCCAAGCAGTTGCCATACCAGGCGGTGATGCAACCAGTCAGGATGCTCTCGATGGTGCAGCTGTATAATTTTTTGAGGATCTGAGGACCCATGCCAAATCTTTTTCAGTCTCCTGAGGGGGAATAGGCTTTGTCGTGCCTCTTCCGACTGTCTTGGTGTGTTTGGACCATGATAGTTCGTTGGTGATGTGGACACCAAGGAACTTGAAGCTCTCAACCTGTTCCACTACAGCCCGCGATGAGAATGGGGGCGTGCTCTGTCCTCTTTTTTTTTCCTGTAGTCCACAATCATCTCCTTTGTCTTGGTCACGTTGAGGGAGAGGTTGTTGTCCTGGCACCACACGGCCAGGTCTCTGACCTCCTCCCCTATAGGCTTTCTCATCGTGTATCGGTGATCAGGCCTACCACTGTTGTGTCGGTGGCAAACTTAATGATGGTGTTGGAGTCGTGCCTGGCCATGCAGTCATGGGTGAACAGAGATACAGGAGGGACTGAGCACGCACCCTGAGGGGCCCCCGTGGTTGAGGATCAGTGTGGCAGATGTGTTGTTACCTACCCTTACCACCTGGGGGCGGCCCGTCAGGAATTCCAGGATCCAGTTGCAGAGGGAGGTGTTTAGTCCCAGGATCCTTAGCTTAGTGATGAGCTTAGAGGGCACTATGGTGTTGAATGCTGAGCTGTAGTCAATGAAAAGCATTCTCACGTAGGTGTTCCTCTTGTCCAGGTGGGAAAGGGCAGTGTGGAGTGCAATAGAGATTGCATCATCTGTGGATCTGTTGGGGCGGTATGCAAATTGGAGTGGGTCTAGGTTTCTGGGATAATGCTGTTGATGAGCCATGACCAGCCTTTCAAAGCACTTCATGGCTACAGACGTCAGTGCTACGGGTCGGTAGTCATTTAGGCAGGTTATCTTAGAGTCCTGGGGCACAGGGACTATGGTGGTCTGCTTGAAACATGTTGGTATTACAGACTCAGTCAGGGACATGTTGAAAATGTCAGTGAAGACACTTGCCAGTTGGTCAGCACATGCTCGGAGTACACGTCCCTGGTAATCCGCTCTGGCCCTGCGGCCTTGTGAATGTTGACCTGCTTAAAAGTCTTACTCACATCGGCTACGGAGAGCGTGATCACATAGTCATCCGAACAGCTGGTGCTCTCATGCATGCTTCAGTGTTGCTTTGCCTCGGCGAGCATGCAAGTGGTTTAGCTTGCCTGGTAGGCTTGTGTCACTGGGCAGCTCGCGGCTGTGCTTCCCTTGTAGTCTGTAATAGTTTTCAAGCCCTGCCACATCCGACGGCGTCAGAGCCAGTGAAGCAGAGGAGGATGTGACTGCCTTGTGGAAGTCTAGTTCTGAAGGCCAGAGTGTGTGTGTGTCGTGTGTGCATGTGTGTGTGCGCATGTGCCTGTGTGTGTGTGTCTGTACTTTCTTGCGTGTGTGTGAGACTGGGTACCCGGGTTAGCTGGACCTGATTGAAAGCACCCCTCTAACTCCCTGTCTGCCAGTCCAGTCAGTCAATCGCCCTGAGAGGGTGATGATGTCACTATTGACTTTGTGCAACAGACAGTCAGGAAGAAAATATTTGATCTCCGCCAATCAGGTGTCAAGGTGGGTCAAGCATATAACTTCTCTTTAGTCTCAGAGGGAGGGCCAGGAGAGCGAATAGCGATCGGCCCAGTTAGGTTGGTACAACGCCAACTCTCTGAGACTGAAAGGACTTCTAACCAAAGTGCTGACGGTAGCTGAGAAAGTTAGAAGTTAGCTCAGTCCGGGGAAAACTCACACTTATCACAATCATTTAGAGTTGAAAGGAGAGAAGAAGAGGAAAGGATGAGAGAGGGAGAGGAGGAGAGAATAATTATTAACTTAATCAGTGAAGTGTGAATACTTGTGTTTAATGAGACTCTTACACTGCAGAGCAGAACCTACACTGAACTCAAATATAAACGCAGCATGTAAAGTGTTGGTCCCATATTTCATGAGAGGAAATAAAAGATCCCAGAAATTTTCCAAACGCACAAAAAGCTTATTTCTCTCAGATTTTGTTCACAAATGTGTTTACATCCCTGCTAGTAAGCATTTCTCCTTTGCCAAGATAATCCTTCCATGTGACAGGTGTGGCCTATCAAGAAGCTGATTTAACAGCATGATCATTACACTGGAGCATCTTGTGCTGGGGGACAATAAAAGCCACTCTAAAATGTGCAGTTTTGTCACACAACAGAATGCCACAAATGGCATGCTGACTGCAGGAATGTCCACCAGAGCTATTGCCAGATAATACAGTGGGGAGAACAAGTATTTGATACACTGCCGATTTTGCAGGTTTTCCTACTTACAAAGCATGTAGAGGTCTGTACATTTTTATCATAGGTACACTTCAACTGTGAGAGATGGAATCTAAAACAAAAATCCAGAAAATCATATTGTATGATTTTTAAGTAATTAATTTGCATTTTATTGCATGACATAAGTATTTGATCACCTACCAACCAGTAAGAATTCCGGCTCTCACAGACCTGTTAGTTTTTCTTTAAGAAGCCCTCCTGTTCACCACTCATTACCTGTATTAACTGCACCTGTTTGAACTCGTTACCTGTATAAAAGACACTGTCCACACACTCAATCAAACAGACTCCAACCTCTCCACAATGGCCAAGACCAGAGAGGCTGTGCAAGGACATCAGGGATAAAATTGTAGACCTGCACAAGGCTGGGATGGGCTACAGGACAATAGGCAAGCAGCTTGGTGAGAAGGCAACAACTGTTAATGCAATTATTAGAAAATGGAAGAAGTTCAAGATGACGGTCAATCACCCTCGGTCTGGGGCTCCATGCAAGATCTCACCTCGTGGGGCATCAATGATCATGAGGAAGGTGAGGGATCAGCCCAGAACTACACGGCAGGACCTGGTCAATGACCTGAAGAGAGCTGGGACCACAGTCTCAAAGAAAACCATTAGTAACACACTACGCCGTCATGGGATTAAAAATCCTGCAGCGCACGCAAGGTCCCCTGCTCAAGCCAGCGCATGTCCAGGCCTGTCTGATGTTTGCCAATGACCATCTGGATGATCCAGAGGAGGAATGGGAGAAGGTCATGTGGTATGATGAGACAAAAATAGAGCTTTTTGGTCTAAACTCCACTCGCCGTGTTTGGAGGAAGAAGAAGGATGAGTACAACCCCAAGAACACCATCCCAACCGTGAAGCATGGAGGTGGAAACATCATTCTTTGGGAATGCTTTTCTGCAAAGGGGACAGGACGACTGCACCGTATTGAGGGGAGGATGGATGGGGCCATCTATTGCGAGATCTTGGCCAACAACCTCCTTCCCTCAGTAAGAGCATTGAAGATGGGTCGTGGCTGGGTCTTCCAGCATGACAACGACCCGAAACACACAGCCAGGGCAACTAAGGAGTGGCTCCGTAAGAAGCATCTCAAGGTCCTGGAGTGGCCTAGCCAGTCTCCAGACCTGAACCCAATAGAAAATCTTTGGAGGGAGCTGAAAGTCCGTATTGCCCAGCGACAGCCCTGAAACCTGAAGGATCTGGAGAAGGTCTGTATTGAGGAGTGGGCCAAAATCCCTGCTGCAGTGTGTGCAAACCTGGTCAAGACCTACAGGAAACGTATGATCTCTGTAATTGCAAACAAAGGTTTCTGTACCAAATATTAAGTTCTGCTTTTCTGATGTATCAAATACTTATGTCATCCAATAAAATGCAAATTATTTACTTAAAAATCATACAATGTGATTTTCTGGATTTTTTTTAGATTCCGTCTCTCACAGTTGAAGTGTACCTATGATAAAAATTACAGACCTCTACATGCTTTGTAAGTAGGAAAACCTGAAAAATCGGCTGTGTATCAAATACTTGTTCTCCCCACTGTATATGTTAATTTATCTACCATAAGCCACCTCCATCATCTTTTTAGAGAATTTGGCAGTACGTCCAACCGGCCACACAACCGCAGACCATGTGTATGGCCACGTGTGGGTGAGCGGTTTGCTGATGTCAACGTTGTGAACAGAGTGCCCCATGGTGGCGGTGGGGTTACGGTATGGGTAGGCATAAGCTAAGGACAACGAACACAATTGCATGTTATTGATGGCAATTTGAATGCACAGAGATACCGTGACGAGATCCTGAAGCCCATTGTCGTGCCATTCATCCGCCGCCATCACCTCATATTTCAGCATGATAATGCACGGCCCCATGTCGCAAGGATCTGTACACAATTCTTGGAAGCTGAAAATGTCCCAGTTCTTCCATGGCCTGCATACTCACCAGACATGTCACCCATTGAGCACGTTTGGGATGCTCTGGATCAACGTGTACAACAGCATGTTCCAGTTCCCGCCAATATCCTGCAACTTTGCACAGCCATTGAAGAGGAGTGGGACAACATTCCACATACCATAATCAACAGTCTGACCAACTCGATGCAAAGGAGAGGTTTCGCACTGCATGAGGCAAATGGTGGTCACAGATACTGACTGGTTTTCTGATCCACGGCCCTACTTTTTTTTTAAAGGTATCTTTGACCAACATATGCATATCTGTATTCCCAGTCATGTGAAATCCATAGATTAGGGCCTAATTTATTTAAATTGACTGATTTCCTTACATGAACTGTAACTCAGTAAAATGGGCTCCCGAGTGGCGCAGCGGTCTAAGGCACTGCATCTCAGTGCTTGAGGCGTCACTACAGACCCCCTGGTTTGATTCCAGGCTGTATCACAACCGGCCGTGATTGGGAGTCCCATAGGGCAGCGCACAATTGGCCCAGCGTTGTCCGGGTTTGGCCGGTGTAGGCCATCATTGTAAATACGAATTTGTTCTTAACTGACTTGCCTAGTTAAATAAAGATAAAATAAATAAAAATTGTTGCATTTATATTTTTGTTCAGTATAATTCATACCCTGCTGGAAGTTAGCTCACACACACACACACACACACACACACACACACACACACACACACACACACACACACACACACACACACACACACACACACACACACACACACACACTCTGTCTCTCTCTGCCTGGCTGCATAAACTACATGAGGATAATCCTGAACTGGGTGGTAATAGAGTTGTACATCCTCTGGTTCTTGTAGGAACGTCACCTCAACACTAAGTCGTTGATTGAGAAGGAACGTTTTAGGGTGGAGGGATTTTCCCCCCCGAAACCCTTTTCAACGGGTGCACTTAGGCTGTTTGCTAATCCAGACTTGCAGGTGTCACTGGAAGTTCAACTACGTTTTAGTCTGTTACAGTTCATTAGAGACTGTAATTATTGAGCCATCTATGTTGCATTATTTCTGTACCCTCACTGCCTCCAGTCCCAGAAATGATTACCTGTGGAATCCCGTGTCATCAAACCAAACTCTGCTTCAAAGCATTTAATTACTGTTTCTTTGATTAAATTTGCAGAAAATGCTGTAAGGTGTTGATAAGAACATGTCTGTCTATCTCCCTCTCTGCATTCATCTCTATCTCTCAATTATCTCACACACAGAGACACATACAGTCTCTCTGTGCTCTGTGTTATTATTCAGGCTGCATTCACCATCACCACAGAGCAGCGTTTTTGCAGCGTGTCTCACAGGACTTCAAAAGTCACGTCTTGGACAAATGTGACACCTTCCTTCTCCAAGACCTGTCGGATTAAACTCAGTTTAGCTTTCACACTTTTATCAGTACAGCATGTCTTCTTCTCAGAGTCACGAACCTCGGCCCCCATATCTCATGTTGTGTCCTGGCAGTGCTTGCGGTGTCGTACGGCAGTATATTACCCTGACAGCGCCGTTAGACTGTCTGGATTTACAGATGAACTCTGAGGGTGATGTACTAATGGAGGCTAGATCACTGCCATTTGTCGCTAAGTGGAGTGATGATGGAATCTGATCTGTCTTTTACCCTCTCTCAAAACAATCAATCAATCAAATGTTATTTATGAAGCCCTTTTTACATCAGAAGATGTCACAAAGTGCTATACAGAAACCCAGCCTAAAACCCCAAACAGCAAGCAATGCAGATGTAGAAGCGCGATGGCTAGGAGAAACTCCCTAGAAAGGCAGAAACCTAGGAAGAAACCTAGAGAGGAACCAGGCTCTGAGGGGTGGCCAGTCCCCTTCTGGCTGTGCCGGGTGGAGATTATAACAGTACATTGCCATTAAGGCCAGATCTTTCTCCAAGATGTTCAAACGTTCATTGATGACCAGCAGGGTCAAATAATAATCACAGTGGTTGAAGAGGTTGCAACAGGTCAGTACATCAGGAGTAAATGTCACTTGGCTTTTCATAGCCGGGCATTTAGAGGTTGAAATAGCAGGTGCGGTAGAGAGAGAGAGTTGAAAACAGCAGGTCCGGGACAAGGTAGCACGTCCGGTGAACAGGTCCGGGTTCCATAGCCGCAGGCAGAAGAGTGGAACCTGGTGGACAGGTGGACTGGGGACAGCAAGGAGTCATCAGGCCAGGTAGTTCTGAGGCATGGTCCTAGGGCTCAGGTCCTCCGGGATGGGAGGGAGAGAGGGAGAGAGAGAGAATTAGAGGGAGCATACTTAAATTCACACAGGACACTGGATAAGACAGGAGAATAACACCAGATATAACAGACTGACGCTAGCCCCCCGGCACATAGACTATTGCAGCATAGATACTGGAGGCTGAGACGGGGGTGTCGGGAGACACTGTGGCCCCGTCCGACGATACCCCCGGACAGGGCCAACCAGGCAGGATAATAACCCCACCCACTTTGCCAAAGCACAGCCCCCACACCACCAGAGGGATATCAACAGACCACCAACCTACTACCCTGAGACAAGGCTGAGTATAGCCCACGAAGATCTCATCCACTGCACAAGCTTGAGGGAGCAACAACTCGGACAGGAAGATCACGTCAGTGACTCAACCCACTCAAGTGATGCACCCCTCCTAGGGACGGCATGGAAAGCACCAGTAAGCCAGTGACTCAGCCCCCGTAATAGGGTCAGAGGCAGAGAATCCCAATGGAGAGACAGGAACCGGCCAGGCAGAGACAGCAAGAGCGGTTTGTCGCTCAAGTGACTTTCCGTTCACCTTCGCACCCCTGGGCCAGACTACACTCAATCATAGGACCTACTGAAGAGATTAGTCTTCAGTAAAGACTTAAAGGTCGAGACTGAGTCTGCGTCTCTCACATAGGCAGACCATTCCATAAAAATTTAGCTCTATAGGAGAAAGCCCTGCCTCCAGCTGTTTGCTTAGAAATTCTAGGGACAATAAGGAGGCCTGCGTCTTGTGACCATAGCGTACGTGTAGGTATGTACGGTAGGACCAACTCTGAGATATAGGTAGGAGCAAGCCCATGTAATGCTTTGTAGGTTAGCAGTAAAACCTTGAAATCAGCCCTAGCCTTAACAGGAAGCCCGTATAGAGAGGCTAGCACTGGAGTAATATGATCAAATTTTGTGGTTCTAGTCAAGATTCTAGCAGCCGTGTTTAGCACTAACCAAAGTTTATTTAGTGCTTTATCCGGGTAGCCGGAGAGTAGAGCATTGAAGTATTCTAATCTAGAAGTGACAAAAGCATGGATTAGCTTTTATGTAACATTTCTGGACAAAAACTTTCTGATTTTTGCAATGTTACGAAGATGGAAAAAAGCTGTCCTTGAAATATTCTTGATATGTTCATCAAAAGAGAGATCAGGGTCCAGAGTAACGCCGAGGTCCTTCACAGTTTTCTTTGAGACGACTGTACAACCATCAACATTAATTGTCAGATCCAACAGAAGATCACTTTGTTTCTTGGGACCTAGAACTAGCATCTCACCGAAACGTACAATTGATTTGTCAGAGGACAAACCATCCACAGAGACTAACTGATATCTTTCCGACAGATAAGATCTAAACCAGGCAAGAACTTGTCCATGTAGACCAATTAAGGTTTCCAATCTCTCCAAAAGAATGTGGTGATCGATGGTGTCAAAACCAGCACTAAGGTATAGGAGCACGAGGACAGATGTAGAGCCTTGGTCTAACGCCATTAAAATATAATTTACCACCTTCACGAGTGCGGTCTCAGTGCTATGATGGGGTCTAAAACCAGACTGAAGCGTTTCGTATACATTTTTTGTCTTCAGGAAGGCAGTGAGTTGATGCACAACAGCTTTTTTCAAAAAAATTGAGAGGAATGGGAGATTCGATATAGGCTAATAGTTTTTTACATTTTCTGGGTCAAGGTTTGGCATTTTCAAGAGAGGCTTTATTACTGCGACTTTTAGTGAGTTTTGTACACATCCAGTGGATAGGGAGCCATTTATTATGTTCAACATAGGAGGGCCAAGCACAGGATGTAGCTCTTTCAGTAGTTTAGTTGGAATAGGGTCCAGTATGCAGCTTGAAGGTTTAGAGGCCATTACTATTTTCATGAATGTGTCAAGAGATATAGGATTAAAAAACTTGAGTGTCTCCATTGATCCTAGGTCCTGGCAGTTTTGTGCAGACTCAGGACAACTGATCTTTGGAGAAATACGCAGATTCAAAGTGGAGTCCGTAATTTGCTTTCTAATGATCATGATCTTTTTGTCGAAGAAGTTCATGAATTCATCACTGCTGAAGTGAAAGGCATCCTCTCTTGGGGAATGCTGCTTTTTAGTTAGCTTTGCGACAGTATCAAATATACATTTTGGATTGTTCTTATTCTCCTCAATTAGGTTGGAAAAATAGGATGATCGAGCAGCAGTGAGGGCTCTTCAATATTGCTCTGTACTTTGTTTCCAAGCTAGTAGGAAGACTTCCAGTTTGGTGGAGCGCCATTTACGTTCCAATTTTCTGAATGCTTGCTTCAGGCCTCTGGTCTTTTCTGTATACCGGGGAGCTAGTTTCTTGTGACAAATGTTTTTTGTTTTTAGGGGTGCCACTGCATCTAGGGTATTACGCAAGGTTAAATGTAGATCCTCAGTTAGGTCGTTAACTGATTTTTGTACTCCGATGTCCTTGAGTAGTTGGAGGGAGTCTGGAAGGGCCTCTAGGAATCTTTGGGTTGTCTGAGAATTTATAGCATGGCTTTTGATGGTCCTTGGTTGGGGTCTGAACAGATTATTTGTTGCGATTGTAAACATAATAAGATGGTGGTCCGATAGTCCAGGGTTATGAGGAAAAACATTTAGATCCACAATATTTATTCCACGGGACAAAACTAGATCCAGGGTATGACTGTGGCAATGAGTAGGTCCGGAGACATGTTAGACAAAACCCACTGAGTCGATGATGGCTCTGAAAGCCTTTTGAAGTGGGTCTGTGGACTTTTCCATATGAATATTAAAGTCACCAAAAATTAGAATATTATCTGCCATGACTACAAGGTCCGATAGGAATTCATGGAACTCAGTGAGGAACTCTGTATACAGCCCAGGAGGCCTGTAAACAGTAGCTATAAAAAGTGATTGAGTAGGCTGCATAGATTTCATGACTAGAAGCTCAAAAGACGAAAACGCAGTCATTTTTGGAGGGGTACATTTATACATTTGCTATCGTAAATGTTAGCAACACCTCCGCCTTTGCGGGATGCGCGGGGGATATGGTCACTAGTGTAACTAGAAGGAGAGGCCTCATTTAATACAGTAAATGAATCAGGCTTAAGCCATGTTTCAGTCAGGCCAATCACATCAAGATTATGATCAGTGATTAGTTCATTGACCATAACTGCCTTGGAAGTGAGGGATCTAACATTAAGTAGCCCTATTTTGAGATGTGAGATATCACAATCTCTTTCAATAATGACAGGAACGGAGGAGGTCTTTATTCCAGTGAGATTGCTAAGGCGACCACCGCCATGTTTAGTTTTGCTCAACCTAGATCGAGGCACAGACACGGTCTCAATGGGGATAGCTGAGCTGACTACACTGACTGTGCTAGTGGCAGACTCCACTAAGCTGGCAGGCTGGCTAAAAGCCTGTTGGCTGGCCTGCACCCTATCTCATTGTGGAGCTAGAGGAGTTAGAGCCCTGTCTATGTTGGTAGATAAGATGAGAGCACCCCTCCAGCTAGGATGGAGTCTGTCACACCGTCCAGGGGTGGATGGGGGGTGAGGATGAGAAGAGCTAGGGGGAGAGAGGAGAGTGAAGGGGGAGATGGGGAGAGAATAAAGGGAGAGTACACTAAGCGGAAGAGGGGAGGGTGTGGGGTTGAAGAGTGGCTCCATCTTGTGTCTGTATGGTTCAGAGGCTTCTTATTAGACACAAAGTCCTTCAGCTGTTTTTCCCATTCCATCACCATCAACTGTTTGTCTTTACAGTTATTACATCACCAATGATGATAGACAGCTATACATCCGCGTTCAAATGAAATCAACGTTTATTGGTCGCGCACACAGATGTTTTGCAGGTGTTATCGCAGCGGCAGCGAAATGCTTATGTTTCCAACAGTGCAGCAATATCTAGCAATACAATAACAATACACACATAATCCTAAACTAAAAAAAGAACAAGAAGTTAAGACACATCAGAATGAGCGATATCAGAACGAGCAATGTCAGAATCCGGAATATAAATACTGTATATGAATAGAAAAGGTGTGTACAGAAGCAGTAGTCATCTACGATGAGCCATGACTAGAATAGAGTATATACAGTTGAAGTCGGAAGTTTACATACACTTAGGTTGGAGTAATTAAAACTTGTTATTCAACCACTACACAAATGTCTTGTTAACAAACTATAGTTTTGGCAAGTTGGTTAGGACATCTACTTTGTGCATGACACAAGTCATTTTTCCAACAATTGTTTACAGACAGATTATTTCACTTATAGTTCACTGTATCACAATTCCAGTGAGTCAGAAGTTTACATACACTAAATTGACTGTGCCTTTAAACAGCTTGGAAAATTCCAGAAAATTGTGTCATGGCTTTAGAAGCTTCTGATAGGCTAATTGACATCAATTTGAGTCAATTGGAGGTGTACCTGTGGATGTATTTCAAGGCCTACCTTCAAACTCAGTGCCTCTTTGCTTGACATCATTGTAAAATCAAAATAAATCAGCCAAGACCTCAGAAAAAAATGCCTGAAGGTACCACGTTAATCTGTTCAAACAATAGTACGCAAGTATAAACACCATGGGACCACGCAGCCGTCATACCGCTCAGGAAGGAGACGCGTTCTGTCTCCTAGAGATGAACGTACTTTGGTGTGAAAAGTGCAAATCAATCCCAGAACAACAGCAAAGGACCTTGTGAAGATGCTGGAGGAAATAGGTACAAAGTATCTATATCCACAGTAAAACGAGTCCTATATCGACATAACCTGAAAGGCCGCTCAGCAAGGAAGAAGCCACTGCTCCAAAACCGCCATAAAAAAGCCAGACTACGGTTTGCAACTGCACATGGGGACAAAGATCGTACTTTTTGGAGAAATGTAATCTGGTCTGATTAAACAAAAATAGAACTGTTTGGCCATAATGACCATCGTTATGTTTGGAGGAAAAGGGGGGCGGCTTGCAAGCTGAAGAACACCATCCCAACCGTGAAGCACGGGGGTGGCAGCATCATGCTGTGGGGGTGCTTTGCTGCAGGAGGGACTGGTGCACTGCACAAAATAGATGGCATCATGAGGAAGGAAAATTATGTGGATATATTGAAGCAACATCTCAAGACATCAGTCAGGAAGTTAAAGCTTGGTCTTTCAAATGGACAACGACCCCAAGCATACTTCCAAAGTTGTGGCAAAATGGCTTAAGGACAACAAAGTCAAGGTATTGGAGTGGCCATCACAAAGCCCCGACCTCAATCCTATAGAAAATGTGTGGGCAGAACTGAAAAAGCGTGTGCGAGCAAGGATGCCTACAAACCTGACTCAGTAAAACCAGCTCTGTCAGGAGGAATGGGCCAGAATTCACCCAACTTATTGTGGGAAGCTTGTGGAAGGCTACCCGAAACGTTTGACCCAAGTTAAACAATTTAAAGGCAATGCTACCAAATACTAATTGAGTGTATGTAAACTTCTGACCCACTGGGAATGTGATGAAATAAATAAAAGCTGAAATAAATCATTCTCTGGGGCATCAATGATCATGAGGAAGGTGAGGGATCAGCCCAGAACTACACGACAGGACCTGGTCAATGACCTGAAGAGAGCTGGGACCACAGTCTCAAAGAAAACCATTAGTAACATACTACGCCGTCATTGATTAAAATCCTGCAGCGCACGCAAGGTCCCCCTGCTCAAGCCAGCGCATGTCCAGGCCCGTCTGAAGTTTGCCAATGACCATCTGGATGATCCAGAGGAGGAATGGGAGAAGATCATGTGGTCTGATGAGACAAAAATAGAGCTTTTTGGTCTAAACTCCACTCGCCGTGTTTGGAGGAAGAAGAAGGATGAGTACAACCCCAAGAACACCATCCCAACCGTGAAGCATGGAGGTGGAAACATCATTCTTTAGAGATGCTTTTCTGCAAAGGGGACAGGACGACTGCACCGTATTGAGGGGAGGATGGATGGGGCCATGTATCGCGAGATCTTGGCCAACAACCTCCTTCCCTCAGTAAGAGCATTGAAGGTGGGTTGTGGCTGGGTCTTCCAGCATGACAACGACCCGAAACACACAGCCAGGGCAACTAAGGAGTGGCTCCGTAAGAAGCATCTCAAGGTCCTGGAGTGGCCTAGCCAGTCTCCAGACCTGAACCCAATAGAACATCTTTGGAGGGAGCTGAAAGTCCGTATTGCCCAGCGACAGCCCCGAAACCTGAAGGATCTGGAGAAGGTCTGTATGGAGGAGTGGGCCAAAATCCCTGCTGCAGTGTGTGCAAACCTGGTCAAGACCTACAGGAAACATATGATTTCTGTAATTGCAAACAAAGGATTCTGTACCAAATATTAAGTTCTGCTTTTCTGATGTATCAAATACTCATGTCATGCAATAAAATGCAAATTAATTACTTAAAAATCATACAATGTTATTTTCAGGATTTTTGTTTTAGATTCCGTCTCTCACAGTTGAAGTGTACCTATGATAAAAATTACAGACCTCTACATGCTTTGTAAGTAGGAAAACCTGCAAAATCGGCAGTGTATCAAATACTTGTTCTCCCCACTGTAGGTCCTGGATGGCAGGAAGCTTGGCCCCAGTGATGTAGTGGGCCGTATGCACTGCCCTCTGTAGAGCCTTACGGTCGGATGCCAAGCAGTTGCCATACCAGGCGTCGATGCAACCGGTCAGGATGCTCTCGATGGTGCAGCTGTATAACTTTTTGAGGATCTGGGGACCCATGCCAAATATTTTCAGTCTCCTTAGGGGGAAAAGGCGTTGCTGTGCCCTCTTCACGACTGTCTTGGTGTGTTTGGACCATGATAGTTTGTTGGTGATGTGGACACCAAGGAACTTGAAACTCTCAACCCGTTCCACTACAGCCCCGTCGATGTGAATGGGGGAGTGTTCGGCCCTCCTTTTCCTGTAATCCACGATCAGCTCCTTTGTCTTGCTCACGTTGAGGGAGAGGTTGTTGTCCTGGCACCACACTGCCAGGTCTCTGACCTCCTCCCTATAGGCTGTGATCAGGCCTACCACTGTTGTGTCGTCAGCAAACTTAATGATAGAAGTTGTTTATCAGTCTCTCATCCCAGCTTTGATGCACCTGTACTGTCTCCACTTTCTAGATGATAGCGGGGTGTACAGGCCGTGGCTCGGGTGGCTTTGGTCCTTGATGATCATCTTGGCCGTCCTGTAACACCAGGTGCTGTAGTTTTCCTGGAGGGCAGGCATTGTGCCCCCGGTAATGCTCTGGGCCCGCACCACCATCTGGAGAGCCCTGCAGTTGCGGGCGGTGCAGTTGCCGTACCAGGCGGTGATACATCCTGACAGAATGCTCTCGATGGTGCATCTGTAGAAGATTGTGAGGTTTGTAGGGGCCAAGCCAAATGTATTCTTCAAAATCAAAATCAAATCAAATCAAATTTTATTGGTCACATGCGCCGAATACAACAGGTGCAGACATTACAGTGAAATGCTTACTTACAGCCCTTAACCAACAGTGCATTTATTTTAAACAAAAAAAGTAAGAATAAAACAACAACAAAAAAGTGTTGAGAAAAAAAAGAGCAGAAGTAAAATAAAGTGACAGTAGGGAGGCTATATATACAGTAAAATAAAGTGACAGTAGGGAGGCTATATATACAGGGGGGTACCGTTGCATAGTCAATGTGCGGGGGCACCGGCTAGTTGAGGTAGTTGAGGTAATATGTACATGTGGGTAGAGTTAAAGTGACTATGCATAAATACTTAACAGAGTAGCAGCAGCGTAAAAAGGATGGGGTGGGGGGGCAGTGCAAATAGTCCGGGTAGCCATGATTAGCTGTTCAGGAGTCTTATGGCTTGGGGGTAGAAGCTGTTGAGAAGTCTTTTGGACCTAGACTTGGCACTCCGGTACCGCTTGCCGTGCGGTAGCAGAGAGAACAGTCTATGACTAGGGTGGCTGGAGTCTTTGACAATTTTGAGGGCCTTCCTCTGACACCGCCTGGTATAGAGGTCCTGGATGGCAGGGAGCTTTGCCCCAGTGATGTACTGGGCCGTACGCACCACCCTCTGTAGTGCCTTGCGGTCAGAGGCCAAGCAGTTGCCATACCAGGCGGTGATGCAACCAGTCAGGATGCTCTCGATGGTGCAGCTGTAGAATTTTTTGAGGATCTGAGGACCCATGCCAAATCTTTTTAGTCTCCTGAGGGGGAATAGGCTTTGTCGTGCCCTCTTCACGACTGTCTTGGTGTGTTTGGACCATGATAGTTCATTGGTGATGTGGACACCAAGGAACTTGAAGCTCTCAACCTGTTCCACTACAGCCCCGTCGATGAGAATGGGGGCGTGCTCAGTCCTCTTTTTTTTCCTGTAGTCCACAATCATCTCCTTTGTCTTGGTCACGTTGAGGGAGAGGTTGTTGTCCTGGCACCACACGGCCAGATCTCTGACCTCCTCCCCTATAGGCTGTCTCATCGTTGTCGGTGATCAGGCCTACCACTGTTGTGTCGTCGGCAAACTTAATGATGGTGTTGGAGTCGTGCCTGGCCATGCAGTCATGGGTGAACAGAGAGTACAGGAGGGGGACTGAGCACGCACCCCTGAGGGGCCCCCGTGTTGAGGATCAGTGTGGCAGATGTGTTGTTACCTACCCTTACCACCTGGGGGCGGCCCGTCAGGAAGTCCAGGATCCAGTTGCAGAGGGAGGTGTTTAGTCCCAGGATCCTTAGCTTAGTGATGAGCTTAGAGGGCACTATGGTGTTGAATGCTGAGCTGTAGTCAATGAATAGCATTCTCACGTAGGTGTTCCTCTTGTCCAGGTGGGAAAGGGCAGTGTGGAGTGCGATAGAGATTGCATCATCTGTGGATCTGTTGGGGCGGTATGCAAATTGGAGTGGGTCTAGGGTTTCTGGGATTATGCTGTTGATGTGAGCCATGACCAGTCTTTCAAAGAACTTCATGGCTACAGACGTCAGTGCTACGGGTCGGTAGTCATTTAGGCAGGTTATCTTAGAGTTCTTGGGCACGGGGACTATGGTGGTCTGCTTGAAACATGTTGGTATTACAGACTCAGTCAGGGTCATGTTGAAAATGTCAGTGAAGACACTTGCCAGTTGGTCAGCACATGCTCGGAGTACACGTCCTGGTAATCCGTCTGGCCCTGCGGCCTTGTGAATGTTGACCTGCTTAAAAGTCTTACTCACATCGGCTACGGAGAGCGTGATCACATAGTCGTCCGGAACAGCTGGTGCTCTCATGCATGCTTCAGTGTTGCTTGCCTTGAAGCGAGCATAGAAGTGGTTTAGCCTCGTCTGGTAGGCTTGTGTCACTGGGCAGCTCGCGGCTGTGCTTCCCTTTGTAGTCTGTAATAGTTTTCAAGCCCTGCCACATCCGACGAGCGTCAGAGCCAGTGTAGTATGATTCAATCTTAGACCTGTATTGACTCTTTGCCTGTTTGATGGTTCGTCGGAGGTCATAGCGGGATTTCTTATAAGCGTCCGGGTTAGAGTCCCGTTCCTTGAAAGCGGCAGCTCTACCCTTTAGCTCAGTGCGGATGTTTCCTGTAATCCATGGCTTCTGGTTGGGGTATGTACGTACGGTCACTGTGGGGACGACATCATCGATGCACTTATTGATGAAGCCAGTGACTGATGTGGTGTACTCCTCAATGCTGTCTGAAGAATCCCGGAACATGTTCCAGTCTGTGCTAGCAAAACAGTCCTGTAGCTTAGCATCTGCGTCATCTGACCACTTTTTTATTAGCCGAATCACTGGTGCTTCCTGCTTCAGTTTTTGCTTATAAGCAGGAATCAGGAGGATAGAGTTATGGTCAGATTTGCCAAATGGAGGGCGAGGGAGAGCTTTGTATGCGTCTCTGTGTGTGGAGTAAAGGTGGTCTAGAGTTTTTTCCCCTCTGGTTGCACATTTAACATGCTGGTAGAAATGAGGTAGAACGGATTTAAGTTTCCCTGCATTAAAGTCCCCGGCTACTAGGAGCGCTGCATCTGGATGAGCGTTTTCCTGTTGATTAATGGCCTTGTACAACTCATTCAGTGCAATCTTAATGCCAGCATTGGTTTGTGGTGGTAAATAGACAGCTATGAAAAATATAGATGAAAACTCTCTTGGTAAATAGTGTGGTCTACAGCTTATCATAAGATACTCTACCTCAGGCGAGCAAAACCTCGAGACTTCCTTAGTATTTGATTTTGTGCACCAGCTGTTGTTTACAAATATACACAGACCGCCGCCCTTGTCTTACCAGAGTCAGACGTTCTGTCCTGCCGATGTAGCGTATAGCCTGCTAGCTGAATGTTGTCATTGTTGTCGTTCAGCCACGACTCCGTGAAACATAAGATATTACAGTTTTTAATGTCCCGTTGGTAGGATAACCGTAATCTTAAATCGTCAATTTTATTCTCAAAAGATTGAACGTTGGCTAATAGGATTGATGGGAGAGGCAGTTTACTCGTTCGCCGTCGGATCCTTACAAGGCACCCGGATCTGCGTCCACGATATCTCCGTCTCTTCCTCACGCGAATGACGGGGATCTGGGCCTTGTTGGGTGTCTGTAGAATATCCTTCGCGAACGCCTCGTTGAAGAAAGAGTCTTCGTCCAATGCGAGGTGAGTAATCGCTGTCCTGATATCCAGAAGCTCTCTTTGGTTATAAGAGACAATGGCAGAAACATTATGTACAAAATAAATTACAAATAACGCGGAAAAACACACATAATAGTACAATTGGTTAGAGGGCTGTAAAACGGCAGCCATCTTCTTCCGGCGCTGTTCTTGCGCCTTCTTCACTGCGCTATCGGCGTGAAGGGACCATTTCAGGAACTTGAAGCTTTTGACCCTCTCCACTGCGGCTCTGTCGATGTGGATGTGGGTGTGCTCTCTCTACTGTAGTCCACGATCAGCTCCTTCATTTTGTTGACATTGAGGTTATTTTCCCTGGCATCACTCCGCCAGGGCTCTCACCTCTACCCTGAAGGCTGTCTCGTCATTGTTGGTACTCAGGCCTACCACTGTTGTGTCGTCAGGAAACTTGATGATTGAGTTGGAGACGTGTGTGGCCACGTAGTCATGGTTGAACAGGGAGTACAGGAGGGGGACTGAGCACACACCGCTGTGGGGCCCCCGTGTTGAGTATCTGTGTGGTGGAGGTGTTGTTGCCTACCTTCATCAGGAAGTTTAGGACCCAGTTGCACAGGGAGGGGTTCAGACCCAGGACCCTGAGCTTAGTGATAAGCTTGGAGGGCACTATGGTGTTGAAGGCTGAGCTGTAGTCGATGAACAGCATTCTTACATACAGTGGGGAGAACAAGTATTTGATACACTGCCGATTTTGCAGGTTTTCCTACTTACAAAGCATGTAGAGGTCTGTAATTGTTATCATAGGTACACTTCACCTGTGAGAGATGGAATCTAAAACAAAAATCCAGAAAATCACATTGTATGATTTTTAAGTAATTAATTTGCATTTTATTGCATGACATAAGTATTTGATCACCTACCAACCAGTAAGAATTCCGTCTCTCACAGACCTGTTAGTTTTTCTTTAAGAAGCCCTCCTGTTCTCCACTCATTACCTGTATTAACTGCACCTGTTTGAACTCGTTACCTGTATAAAAGACACCTGTCCACACACTCAATCAAACAGACTCCAACCTCTCCACAATGGCCAAGACCAGAGAACTGTGTAAGGACATCAGGGATAAAATTGTAAACCTGCACAAGGCTGGGATGGGCTACAGGACAATAGGCAAGCAGCTTGGTGAGAAGGAAACAACTGTTGGCGCAATTATTAGAAAATGGAAGAAGTTCAAGATGACGGTCAATCACCCTCGGTCTGGGGCTCCATGCAAGATCTCACCTCGTGGGGCATCAATGATCATGAGGAAGGTGAGGGATCAGCCCAGAACTACACGACAGGACCTGGTCAATGACCTGAAGAGAGCTGGGACCACAGTCTCAAAGAAAACCATTAGTAACATACTACGCCGTCATTGATTAAAATCCTGCAGCGCACGCAAGGTCCCCCTGCTCAAGCCAGCGCATGTCCAGGCCCGTCTGAAGTTTGCCAATGACCATCTGGATGATCCAGAGGAGGAATGGGAGAAGATCATGTGGTCTGATGAGACAAAAATAGAGCTTTTTGGTCTAAACTCCACTCGCTGTGTTTGGAGGAAGAAGAAGGATGAGTACAACCCCAAGAACACCATCCCAACCGTGAAGCATGGAGGTGGAAACATCATTCTTTAGGGATGCTTTTCTGCAAAGGGGACAGGACGACTGCACCGTATTGAGGGGAGGATGGATGGGGCCATGTATCGCGAGATCTTGGCCAACAACCTCCTTCCCTCAGTAAGAGCATTGAAGGTGGGTTGTGGCTGGGTCTTCCAGCATGACAATGACCCGAAACACACAGCCAGGGCAACTAAGGAGTGGCTCCGTAAGAAGCATCTCAAGGTCCTGGAGTGGCCTAGCCAGTCTCCAGACCTGAACCCAATAGAAAATCTTTGGAGGGAGCTGAAAGTCCGTATTGCCCAGCGACAGCCCCGAAACCTGAAGGATCTGGAGACGGTCTGTATGGAGGAGTGGGCCAAAATCCCTGCTGCAGTGTGTGCAAACCTGGTCAAGACCTACAGGAAACATATGATCTCTGTAATTGCAAACAAAGGTTTCTGTACCAAATATTAAGTTCTGCTTTTCTGATGTATCAAATACTTATGTCATGCAATAAAAAGCTAATTAATTACTTAAAAATCATACAATGTGATTTTCTGGATTTTTGTTTTAGATTCCGTCTCTCACAGTTGAAGTGTACCTATGATAAAAATTACAGACCTCTACATGCTTTGTAAATAGGAAAATCTGCAAAATTGGCAGTGTATCAAATACTTGTTCTCCCCACTGTATGTATTTGTCTTGTCCAGGTGAGATAGCGCAGTGTGCAGTGCAATTGCAATTCCGTCGTCTGTGGATCTGTTGGGACGGTATGCAAATTGTAGTGGGTCTAGGGTGTCTGGTAAAGTGGTGGTGATATGATCCTTAACACGCTTGAATGTCTTACTCATGTCTGCCAGGGAGATCAGGAACACACAGACCACGTGAGCGACGGGGGCCTATGTTGCCGGCTCAGTGTTGTTTTCCTCAAAGCGGGCGAAGAAGGTGTTAAGGTTGTCTGGGAGCGAGGCGTCAGTGTCCGCGACGTGGCTGGCTTTCCCTTTATAACCTGTGATTGTCTGGAGTCCCTGCCACATGCGTCTCGTGTCTGAGCCATTGAATTGCGACTACACTTTATTGTTGTTTTGCCTCTTTGAGAGCCTTACGGAGGTCGTAGCTGGTCTGTTTGTACATGTCCATGTACCCAGTCACCTTGCCGTGGTTAAATGCGTTGGTTTTGCATGAATGCTGCCATCTATCCACAGTTTTTTGTTTGGATGAATTCTAATCGTCACAGTAGCATTACCTTGGTTACAGAATTTTTGTAGCTATGGTACATGTATGATGAAACAGAATAATATAATCTTGTTAAATTGAAAGACAGAATCAGAGAGCTTCAGACTCTCTAGCTACAGCCTCATGACTCTATTCATGCTCCATTCTCCTTGATGTGAGAAATTAATGCAGTGCTTTAGAGTCATGGGCTGTATACCAAGCCAGAAATAGCCCTTTGTATTCATAATGCTCCTTGAAGTAAGAAAACCACAGCAGAAGTGTTCCTATATAAACCATCACAAAGTTTGAAGTAGAAGCGCTCGCTCAATGTCAAGTTAGAAATACCACAGTAGCACTCATTGTCAACCATTCACATATCGATGGGCCTTTTTCTTTGCAATATCTTCATTGCTTGTCTTGTCAGGAAATATGCCAGCAGCATACCACCCTGCATCCCACTGCTGGCTTGCCTCTGAAGTTAAGCAGGATTGGTCTAGTCGGTCCCTGGATGGGAGACCAGATGCTGCTGGAAGTGGTGTTGGAGGGCCAGTAGGAGGCACTCTTTTCTCTGGTCTAAAAATATCCCAGTACCCTGGCAGTGATTGGGGACATTGCCCTGTGTAGGGTGCTGTCTTTTGGATGGGATGTCACTGAAGATCCCATGGCACTAAGAGTAGTGGTGTTAACCTGGCTAATTTCCCAATTTGCCCCTCTCATTCAATGTATGTGGTAAAATATGCAGCACATCCAATTAGGGCTGTGACTGTCATAGAATTTTGGATGATGGTTATTGGTCAGCCAAATGACCGCTGTCACCGTTATAATCGTTTGAATAGTAATTATTTTGTAAAACATTTTTTAAAGACTCACATTTTCTGACTGCATGTGCTGCTGCTGCAGGGAGGGGGGGTTACCTATGCATCAAAATACTTGTTTGCTACAACACCTTGCTTGTTTCTGCAAGGAGCAACAAAGTCTCATCACGTTTTATAGAGTCCATGTTACAGCGGAAACTGACTTAACCGCGATCCACACACATACAATTTTTCTTTATCCATAATCGTCAGTTACACGATTATATAGTAATTATGCCAGCCCTACATCCAATGCCACTCTGCCTCCCCTTGGAATGAAGCTTAACAAAAGAGGTTGAATCTAAGCTCTGGCTAGTAATACCATGTAGACTAATGCACATGCATGTCCCTTGATTCAGACAAAATCACTCAGCTACTGCTCTGGCCATCATCAGTGTCTCTCCACTTGTTTCTGAGAAGACATGATAATCCCCAGGGTTGTCTGTGTCCTGAGCCTGGTGTTGAAGCCTGGGATAGAGAAGAAACAGGGTATCTTCTTCTCTGGTTTAAATTATTTAGTGACTAATGCCACTGCTTAATGGAAACTGTCTTTCTTCTTCTCTTGGTTTAATCCTGCTACAGACCATACATGGCATTACGTTTACATGAGCTTGAGCTTGAGCTTGGAGTCTGGCAGTCCTCATCTTGCTCTTCATGTTATGGGCTTTGGTGAGACACACACAGACACACTGACACTCTCAATAGTCTGAAGTCGGTATTGAGTGTTTGTTTGTGTACATGCATATCTCAGGAGTGTTGGTACTCTCTCTCTCAGGTGTATGTACATAGTGTATCGTGTGCACGTGCATTCGTGCATGTGTGTGTGTTCTCTCTCTCCCAAGTGTGTACTTATCTCAGACGTACAGTAAGTCTGTGTGTTCTCTCCCCCCAGGTGCACCTGTTGAAGGACCAGCTGAGTGCGGAGGCTACAGCCAGACTGGAGGCCCAGGCCAGAGTGCACCAGCTGCTGCTCCAGAACAAGGACCTGCTGCAGCACATCTCTCTACTGGTCAAACAGATCCAGGAGCTGGAGGTCAAAATGTCAGGACCCTGCTCCAGTGAGTACACTCACGGATGCATGACTACAAACACACAAACATACGCATGCACACACATGCACAGGTGGACTTGCGAACACACACACACACAAGCATGGACACACAGTCTTGGGGCTCTATATTAACAAACCTAACGCAATGGTTAATCTAAGCGCAGGCAGTAGTTCAGGGGTGTGTCAGAAATATTTTAGCTATTTTCACTATAACAATGATCGGCTCACTTGCTGGGTTTTGATGAATAAACAAGTTGTGGGTGTGTCGAGACTTGGCCCCTCACTGGCCAATCAGAACATGCTCCATGGCGAAATAAGTGGTTGCTTCAAGTTGTGTGTTTACGGTCATTTATGTATTGCCTTGGAATCAACTCCAACTCCAATGTTAGTGCGTTATAGTTTGTTAAATGGCTTACAGAAACAAAATAACAACATGTAGACCTATCTTTGCTAAATACGTTAACTTGAACCCATTTGCAGTCCACATTGTTCTAAGTAATTGTATGGCTTCAATAGCATTCACACTGATATAGGGGCTAGGCCTACTGTAAATTTCATCATGGCTGAGCATGGACATGCATGGCTAAAATAATGTGGGCCTGCCTACAATGCATAGAGAAAAAGGGAATGTCAGCTCACTGTTGTACTCCTCTCAAACCTGATATTTTAATAAAGCTTTGGTGATTAAGATGTATACTGAACAAAAATATGAACACAACATGCAACAATTTCAACAATTTTACTGAGTTACAGTTTATATGAGGAAATCAGTCAATTGAATTCATTAGGCCCTAATCTATGGATTTCACATGACGGCAGGGACGCAGCCATGGGGGGGCCTGGGAGGGCATAGGACCACCCACTTGGGAGCCAGGCCCATCCACTGGGAAGTCAAGCCCAGCCAATCAGAATCAGTTTTTCCCCACAAAAGGGCTTTATTACAGACATAAATACTCCTCAGTTTCATCAGCTGTCTGGGTGGCTGGTCTCAGATGATCCCACAGGTGAAGAAGTCGGATGTGGAGGTCCTGCGCTGACGTGGTTACAAGTGGTCTGCGGTTGTAAGGCCAGTTGGACGTACTGCCAAATTCTCTAAAACGACGTTGGAGACGGCTTATGGTAGAGAAATTAACATTATATTATCTGGCAATAGCTCTGGTGGACATTCCTGCAGTCAACATGCCAATTGCGCACTTCCTCAAAACTTGAGACATCTGTGGCATTGTGTTGTGTGACAAACTGCACATTTTAGAGTGACCTTTTATTGTCCCCAGCACAAGGTGCATGTGTGTAATGATCATGCTGTTTAATCAGCTTCTTGATATGCCACACCTGTCAGGTGAATGGGTTATCTTGGCAAAGGAGAAATGCTCACTAACAGGGATGTAAACAAATGTGTGCCCAAAATTTGACAGAAATAAACTTTTTTCTATATGACATTGTCAAGAGTGCTGTATGTGGATGTGGTGCAGGAATCAGGCGCAGGACACAGAAGCTTCGTCCAACAGACTTTAGTACTCCAAACACAACACGAGCCAAAAAGAGCCCGGAGACGAGCGATTACGCACACAGGCGTAAACTAGCAAAGAAAATACTAACGCGCACACACGTGCGGAAAACTCTTCTACAACAACGGAGAAAAACCAAACACAGTCTCAGTAGACAGGTAGCGCAATCACACACAACCCCTGACAAACAAAACGAGAACTTAAAGGACACATAATCAACGCTAAACGACAACAGGTGTACAACATTAAGACAAAACCAAACGAACATCGAAAACATACAACGGTGGTAGCTAGTACTCCGGGGACGACGACCGCCGAAGTCTGCCCGAGCAAGGAGGAGAAGCAGCCTCGGCCGAAACCGTGACAGTACCCCCCCCCCCTTGACGCGCGGCTCCAGCCGTGCGCCGACCCCGGCCTCGGGGACGACCAGGAGGACGCGGAGCAGGGCGCGCAGGGTGACTACGGTGGAACTGTGTCAGGAGAGACGGGTCTAGGATGTCCCTCCTCGGCACCCAGCACCGCTCCTCCGGGCCGTACCCCTCCCACTCCATAAGATATTGGAGACCCCCCCATCCGGTGTCTCGAATCCAAGATGGACCGAATTGTGTACGCCGGAGCCCCCTCGATGTCCAGTGGGGGGGAGGAGTCTCTGCAATCTCATCTTCCTGGAGTGGACCAGCTACCACCGGCCTGAGAAGAGACACATGGAACGAGGGGTTAATATTCTTATACTCAATAGGCAGTGGCAACCTGTAACACACCTCGTTCAATCTCCTCAGGACTTTAAAAGGCCCCACAAACCGCCGACCCAGCTTCCGGCAGGGCAGGCGGAGGGGTAGGTTTCTGGTCGAGAGCCAGACTCGATCTCCAGGTGCGTACACCGGCCCCTCACTGCGGTGGAGATCGGCGCTCGCCTTCTGTCGACGGATGGCCCGCTGCAGATGGACGTGTGCAGCGTTCCAGGTCTCCTCCGAGCGCCTTACCCACTCATCCACCGCAGGGGCCTCGATCTGGCTCTGATGCCACGGTGCCAGAACCGGCTGGTAACCCAACACACATTGGAAAGGGGTTAGGTTGGTGGAGGAGTGGCGGAGAGAGTTCTGGGCCATCTCTGCCCAGGGAATATACCTCGCCCACTCCTCCGGCCGGCCCTGGCAATACGACCTCAGAAACCTACCCACATCCTGGTTCACTCGTTCTACCTGCCCATTACTCTCTGGGCATTGGGAGAAGACGACAGGCTTTAGAGAACCGATCCACAACGACCAGTATGGTGGTATTCCCCTGAGAGGGGGGAAGGTCTGTAACAAAATCTACCGAGAGGTGCGACCAGGGTTGTTGTGGAACGGGCAGGGGTTGTAACTTACCCCTGGGCAGATGTCTGGGCGCCTTACACTGGGCGCACACCGAACAGGAGGAGACATAAACCCTCACATCCCTGGCTAACGTTGGCCACCAGTACTTCGCGCTAAGGCAGTGCACTGTCCGGCCAATACCTGGATGTCCAGAGGAGGGTGACGTGTGAGCCCAATAAATGAGTCGATCCCGAACCTCGAGCGGAACGTACGTCCGACCCACCGGACACTGTGGAGGGCTAGGGTCGGTACGCAACGCCCGCTCGATTTCAGCATCGACCTCCCACACTACCGGTGCCACTAGACAAGACTCCGGCAGTATGGAAGTGGGCTCTACGGACCTCTCCTCTGTGTCATACCGCCGGGACAGGGCGTCTGCCTTACCGTTCTGGGACCCAGGGATGTACGTGATCTTAAATACAAACCGGGTTAGAAACATGTTCCATCGCGCCTGGCGAGGGTTCAGTCTCCTAGCTGCCCGAATGTACTCCAGGTTACGGTGGTCAGTCAAAATGAGGAAAAGGTGTTGAGCCCCCTCAAGCCAATGCCTCCACACCTTTAGGGCTTGAACCACGGCTAACAGCTCCCTGTCACCTACGTCATAATAACGCTCCGCCGGGCTGAGCTTTTTGGAGTAAAAGGCACAGGGGCGGAGTTTAGGTGGCGTGCCGGACCGTTGAGATAGCACGGCCCCTATACCGGCCTCAGACGCGTCCACCTCTACCTGAAATGGTAAGGCGGGATCCGGATGCGCAAGCACTGGAGCCGAAGTAAACAGGGCCTTCAGTCTCCCAAAAGCCCTGTCCGCTGACCACTGCAAGCGCACCGGACCCCCCTTCAGAAGAGACGTTATGGGTGCTGCCACTTGTCCAAAACCCCGGATAAACCTCCGGTAGTAATTCGCAAAACCCAAGAACTGCTGCACCTCTTTAACGGTGGTTGGGGTTTGCCAATTACGCACGGCTGACACCCGTCAACCTCCATCTTCACCCCTGACGCGGACAACTGATAACCCAGAAAGACCGACTCCTGAAAAAACAGACATTTCTCTGCCTTGACATACAGGTCGTGCTCCAACAGCCTACCCAACACTCGGCGCACCAGGGCTACATGCTCGTCTCGGGTAGGCGAGTACACCAGGATGTCATCTATGTACACGACCACACCCTGCACCTGCATGTCCCGGAAGATCTCATCCACGAAGGATTGGAAGACTGAAGGAGCATTCATCAACCCGTATGGCATGACGAGATACTCGTAATGACCCGAGGTGGTACTAAATGCCGTCTTCCATTCATCGCCCTCCCTAATGCGCACCAAGTTATATGCGCTCCTGAGATCCAGTTTCGTGAAGAAACGGGCTCCGTGCAAAGACTCTGTCATAGTCGCAATCAGAGGGAGTGGATAACTGTATTTCACAGTGATCTGATTGAGACTACGGTAATCAATGCACGGGCGCAACCCTCCATCCTTTTTCTTCACAAAAAAGAAGCTTGAGGACGCAGGAGAAGTGGAGGACCGTATGAATCCTTGTCTCAGAGATTCGGCAATGTAAGTTTCCATAGCTCTCTTCTCCTCTTGGGACAGAGGATACACATGGCTCCGCGGAAGCGCTGCTCCTGCCTGGAGGTCTATCGCACAATCCCCCTGTCTATGAGGAGGCAACCGCGTCGCCCTCGATTTACTGAACACAAGTGCCAAATCCTCATACTCAGTGGGAATGCGCATTGCGGACACCTGGTTTGGACTCTCCACCGAGGTCGCCCCCACGGAAACACCCAAACATCGCCCCTCACACTGGGCAGACCACTCCTTAAGAGCCCTCTCTTGCCACGAAATAGAAGGATTATGGGTACTCAACCAGGGAATTCCCAGCACCACCGGATACGCAGGAGAGTCGATCAGATATAGCTGGATAGTCTCCTCATGACCCTCCTGCGTACACATCCTAAATGGCGCTGTGACCTCCCTGATCAACCCCGATCCCAACGGACGGCTATCTAGGGCATGAACGGGAAATGGGACGTCAACAGGAAGAAGGGGAATCCCTAGTTCTAAACAAAATGTACGATCAACAAAATTCCCAGCTGCGCCTGAATCTACTAGCGCCTTATGCTGGGAATGAGGTGCAACCTGTGGAAATCGCACAGGTATACAGAAGTGCACAACAGAGAGCTCTGGGTAAGTGGGACGCCTACTCACCTGGAAGGACTCCCCAGTGCGGGGCCTGCCGTATTCTCCCCTAGGAGACCCTCCCCAGCACCTGGCCGCGGTGTGTCCTCCACGGCCACAGTTGGTGCAGGGGACGGCCCCCCTAGTGCTCCTTCCTCTCCTCTCTCTAGCGCCAGCACCCCCGAGCTCCATAGGGCTCGGCTCGGAGGTGCTGGAGGGTGGAATGGACGAACCCCAATCGGAACGTCCGCGGGTGGCCAGCAGGGTGTCCAGCAGGATGGACATGTCCACCAACTGGTCGAACGTGAGGCTGGTATCCCTGCAGGCCAGCTCACGACGGACGTCCTCCTGTAGACTACAACGGTAGTGATCGATGAGAGCCCGCTCATTCCACCCTGCATCCGCCGCTAGAGTCCGGAATTCCAAAGCGAACTCCTGGGCGCTCCTCTTCCCCTGCCGGAGGTAGAATAGACGCTCCCCCGCCGCTTTCCCCTCAGGTGGATGGTCGAACACAGCCTTGAAGCGGCGGGAGAACTCCGCGTATGTGATCGTGGCGGCGTCTATCCTCCTCCATTCGGCGTTGGCCCACTCCAACGCCTTGCCGGTGAGACAGGAGATGAGGGCGGAAACGCTCTCGTGTCCCGAGGGCGCCGGGTGTACGGTGGCCAGGTATAGTTCCACCTGCAGGAGGAACCCCTGACACCCGGCAGCGGTGCCATCATACGCCCTCGGGAGCGAGAGCCGAATCCCACTGGGTTCCGGAGCTTGGATGGGCGGACTGGCCGATGGTGATGGCAAGGTAGGTGGAGATGTGGATGCCCCTCTGTTCTCCCATCGGTGCAGAGTGTTTATTACGTCCTGAAGGGCGGTCCCGATACGAAGGATCTGGTCGTTCTGTTCGCGGACGCGCTCCTCCAGTGACTGGGGTGCTGCTGCTGCTCCTGCTGATTCCATAATGGTGTGTGATTCTGTCAAGAGTGCTGTATGTGGATGTGGTGCAGGAATCAGGCGCAGGACACAGAAGCTTCGTCCAACAGACTTTAGTACTCCAAACACAACACGAGCCAAAAAGAGCCCGGAGACGAGCGATTACGCACACAGGCGTAAACTAGCAAAGAAAATACTAACGCGCACACACGTGCGGAAAACTCTCCTACAACAACGGAGAAAAACCAAACACAGTCTCAGTAGACAGGTAGCGCAATCACACACAACCCCTGACAAAACAAAACGAGAACTTAAAGGACACATAATCAACGCTAAACGACAACAGGTGTACAACATTAAGACAAAACCAAACGAACATCGAAAACATACAACGGTGGTAGCTAGTACTCCGGGGACGACGACCGCCGAAGTCTGCCCGAGCAAGGAGGAGAAGCAGCCTCGGCCGAAACCGTGACAGACATATTTCTGGGATCTTTTATTTTTTAGCTCATGAAACATGGGACCAACACTTTACATGCTGCGTTTATATTTTTGTTCAGTATATTTCCAAGCGGTGTCTGGAGCCAAACCCTTTATCGACAGTCTTGACTAATTTGCGATTGCATTGGGCAGACAAAAAAATGCATTCATTGAGAGAAGGGGAGGCTATGCTTGGTTTTTAATCAAATAAAACTAACTGGGGGGAAAACATTTATTTAATTTTTTTAATACAAAGTATTCAGGCACCACAAGCACATTGGGCTAATCTTGTCTTAAATATCCCCATCAGCGCCTCCTGAAATTAGCACTTTGGATCATGTTTTTAAGGACACACCTCAAATATTTTCACCCGCCCATCTGAGCGCAAGCGAGCTGATATAAGACAGGTGAATTGCCGAACCTGGTGTTAGGGCTGGAAAATGCCAGTGCGGAAGTTTTTACATGACCTCTTTAAGCTCTCTGGCCAAGCATAGACTCCAACAGACCAACCAGCATGTTATCATGTAACCTGTTACTTTACTTCACACCTTTCTCAGCTGCATCGTTATACAACATGTTACACCTCAGCGGACCAACCTGCTCTACACCTCAGCCAACTCAGCCCTCTCCCCTCCTCCTGATCTCACATGTCACACCTCACCTCCTCCTAATGTAGTGTTTGACACCGTTTCTCAATCCCTACCATGCCCCAGTCCAGCCTGGTCTCGCAGACTAGACGTAACATAGGTAACAGAAATCTGGGAATCTCAAATTAGTATGATACTGTATATTACGTTTGGTATGGTTACATAAGAAAAAGTAGGGTGGATGGATGGGTGGGCAAATTGATACATACCATACGAAACATAACTTGGGTAGGCGTATAACACGAACGTCTAGCAACCCACAGGTTGCAAGTTCGAATTTCATCACGGACAACTTTAGCATTTTAGCTAATTAGCAACTTTTCAATTACTTACTACTTTTTGCTACTTTGCATGTTAGCTAACCCTTCCCCTAACCCTAACCTTAACCCTTTTAGCTAACCCTAACCTTAACCCTTTAACCTAACTCCTAAACTTAACCCTAACCTAAACCCTAACCCCTAACCCTAACCACTAGCCTAGCTAACATTAGCCAGCTAGCTATTGTTAGCCACCTAGCCACTTATCTAGAATTCGTAACATATCATACATTTGACAAATTCGTAACATATTGTATGTTTGCAAATTCATAACATATAATACGAATTGTAATTCATAACATATCATACGAAATGGGTGATGGACATCCACAAATTAATACATACCATACGAAACGTAACATATAACACAGATGGGTGGGCGTATAACACGAACGTATAGCAACCCACAGGGTCCCGAGTTTGAATCTTACCACGGACAACTTTAGCATTTTAGCTAATTAGCAACTTTTCAACTACATACCACTTTTCTGCTACTTTGCAACTACTTAGCATGTTAGTTAACCCTTCCCCTAACCCTAACCTTAACCCTTTTAGCTAACCCTTCCCCTAACCCTAACCTTAACCCTTTAACCTAACTCCTAAACTTAACCCTAACATAAACCCTAACCCTTACCCTTAGCTTAGCTAATTCATAACATATAATAACTTTAGCAAATTCGTAACATATCATAGGAAATGGTTGATGGACATCTACAAATTAATACATACCATACTAAACGTAACATATCATACTAAATGGAGTGTCCCGCATTTACGTACAGAATAATACTAAATGCTCTGAGACCAGGTTGCCCAATCTGCTCATACAACCAGGCTCCTGTTAGCATTAGTCATGTAAAACAGATGAATGTACGCTCAATGTGTGGAATTATGCTTATCTTATTTTCTTTTCCACCTTCTTTTCTCTCTCCCCCTTTTCTCCTCTCCCCCTCCTCCACTCCTTCAGTGGGTTCCCAGGATAGTCTGTTGGAGATCACTTTCCGTTCCACCGTCCCCCCAGTTTTGTGTGACCCTACGACCCCGCGACCCCAGGACCATGTCAACCTAACCCTGCCAGCGCTGGGCATCAACATGGGCATGGGCCAGGACAGGATGGCCGCCCCCCTCTCCTCCTCCTCCCTGCCCCTAGGCAGCCCCCTAGGTAGGGATCAGTGTCTCCTCAAGCTTGAATGTTTCCGCTTCCTGCCCGGACCCCCAACACCTGAACCTCGCCCCCCTACTCCTCCACAGCGGTGGGGTCAAAATGGGGTGAAAGGTCAGGAGGGGTCAGGAGTGGTGATGTCATCAACCCGCGACGAGGTGCTTGGCAGTCTGGAGCTGCTGAGGTTCCGGGAGTCTGGCATTGCATCTGAGTACGAGTCCAACACTGACGATAGTGATGATAGTGATGAGAGAGAAGAGAGAGATGAGAGAGAAGAGAGGGAGGAGAGAGAAGAGAGGGAGGAGATGGAGGAGAGGGATATCATATACAGCTGGGGGTCTGACGAGGAGACCCTCCGTCTACTAAACGTGCTTAACAGACAGGGAACACCAGACTGCCTGGGGGATGAGATAGCAGTGTAGCACGACAACACACACACATTCACACATGCACGCACTCATAAACACATACTGGCACACATACCACCCTGCTTGACCCAGATTGACACACACACCCCCACTAGGTGAAAACACCTGACCACCACTGCCCCTCTCGCTCTGCTCACAGACATTTTTGTCAGAATCATCAGAAACAGATTCCTTTACTGCACCTCTGTGTGTGTACCCCAGCCTACAGGTTATGACTCAAACTGTCTGTCTACAGAGTGTAATGATACAGGTCCTAAAGCATAGGTGTCAAACTCATTCCATGGAGGGCCGAGTGTATGCTGGTTTTCATTATTTCCTTTCAATTTGTGTTCAGTTTAGACCTAGACACCCAGGTGATGGGAGTTCCTAACTAATCAGTGACCTTATTGATCAATCAAGTACAAGGGAGGAGCGAAAACCCGCAGACACTTGGCCCTCCATGGAATGAGTTTGACACGTGTCCTAAGTGTACAGGACTGTTGGTGTCTGTTATAGAGGGAGCCTCTTCTCCATCTCCACACTTCATAAGCAAAGACTATTTTTAGTAAGATTATGATGATATCTGTATGTGTAGAGGAGAAAATTACATTTTCTACATGGTCATTGTGATGCTCTATAATATGTATTATGTTGGTTGAGAACGTATTATTCCAGCGCTTTTTGTTTCTGAATAACCAGTTTTTTGGAAGCATATGTGGACTGTTTCAGAAACTAACCCCTACCCCTCTCTAAACAGTGTCTAATTTATGTAAACTTTGATTATTCGGACCTCTAGGAATGTAGTTCATTTACAAGACTTTGTGTCGTAACAGTGACTAGAACGCCGCCAGAAACTGGTCCCCTTTAAGACCTTGTGCACTAACAGTGACTAAGAGCACCTGCCAAATTTTCCTCTTATTAAACCCTAGTCACCGCATGGCCCTAGGACAACACTGTGTGTGGGTAGTATAGAGGTTACAGAAAGAATCATATACAGTAAAAGGCCCATAGCAGGTCAAGTCAGTTTACATTAGTCAGTTATCCTCAGCTCATCTCTTGCATCAGGTTCAGTAGAGTAGAGAGCAGAGAATTGAAGGTGACAGTTATTTAAAAGGATTTCAAGCTTTGATCATACTTTGATCTCTGAAGTCTCTGTTCTCCTGTATGTGTAACCCAACAAACCCAGAGTGCTGTGTGTGTGTGTGTGTGTGAATAGTTATACCGCCTCCAATCAACCCCTGTTGTGATCTCCTTGAGTGGGTTAGTGAGGGAGGTTTCTAGGTTGTACTCATTCAGTAGTTAGTTGGTGAAGCATGGTGGTGGTCTCAGAAGGCCTCCAGGTCTAGAGGCTAGGGTCCAGCTGTTCACTTCCTCAATCTCCAGTGTCCTCAGTCACCCACACAACAGCCTCTGGCCTCTCCCTCACCTCTCTTCCTCTCATCTCTCTTCCTCTCACCTCTCTTCTTCTCCTGCCTTCTCTCCTCCTCCTCGCCAGTCACCCACACACAACCCCCTGGGATAAACACTCCCCATGTATACTCTTTTCATCCTCCTCCTTTCCTCTCTTCCTCTCCTCTTATCCACACCAGCTCCCCTCTCCCGTCTCCTCTCCTTTCCTCTCCCATCATCTCCTCTCCCTTCTCCTCTCCCGTCTCCTCTCCTTTCCTCTCCCCTCTCCCTTCTCCTCTCCCTTCTCCTCTCCCGTCTCCTCTCCTTTCCTCTCCTCTCCTGCTGAAGGACATGTTGATGATTAATAGGAGCGATTGCTCCAGACCTGAATCAATGATCTCCAGTCTGGAATCTAGTCACGCCCCCACACTTAATCTACCAATAAGGACTCATCACTCACCCTGACTTACACACACAGGCACACACAGCAAACACACCTCACTGGAGTTGATAATGATTCTTTGTTTAATATTTAGACAGATGCTCTTCTGAAGTTTTACATGCACTGTGTAAAATGCCACACACACTCACACGCCCTATCAAACACACACACAGACACACACACACACACAGTTCTGCCACTGTGAAAAGTCAGGCAAAGTCAGTCGGTTAGAAAAGTTTGTGTGACTCTTCATAGATTGAAAGTTCTTCTGACTACCCACCCCTCTGACATATGATGGTTTCTCCCGGTGACAGCAGAGATGACAGGGTCCTGGGAAACGTGACATGGTGCTGCAGGGGTGGGGACAGGTCCCAGAGGTCACAGTGACACTGAGCAGGCTTTGAAATGTTCAGACCAGTCTCTCTGTCCCTTCGCACCCAGCCGTCATAACAACACCACAGTCATCAAAGTCACTGTCATTGCACACCCAGTGGCCTAGTGCAATGTTAATTAAAGCCACGCTCCCAGATTCACAGCTCTGTGGTTAACGGAGTGTGGATCACCCAGGGAGAATGGGAAAGCTGCTGTGGAATTGACCAGACAGCACACACACACGCATGCGCGCGCGCACACATACACACAGACACACACACACACATACGCACACACAGACACACACACACACATAGACACACATAGACACACACACACACACACATAGACACACACACACACACAGACACACACAGCTGTGAGGTTTTATTTGCAGGTGGATGGGGTGGCCATCCCATCTGTCCTAACTGTGTGTGTAGGATTGTAGAGACACTGACTCGTTATTTCTGGAATAATGAAAGAGAAGATACTCTCGCTCTCTCTCTTACTCTCTCTCTCTCACTCCATTCCATTTTAATTCAATTCAAAGGGACTTTATTGGCATGGGAAACATATGTTTACATTGCCACTCTCTCTCTCTCTCTCTCTCTCTCTCTCTCTCTCTCTCTCTCTCTCTCTCTCTCTCTCTCTCTCTCTCTCTCTCTCTCTCTCTCTCTCTCTCTCTCTCTCTTTCTCTCCCTCTCTCACACATACACTAAGTGGCACCATTGAAGTCCTTCCAGAGAAGCGTAGCAGAGGTAACAGGCTGAGGCTGTCACTGCAGCCTCAAAAGAAACAAGAACCCACGCTGAGAGAAAGATGAGGGAGAGAGGGAGCGAGAGAGAGACAGATAGGCAGAGAAAGAGAGTAGAGACACATGTTGCCGTGGGGCAGAGAGAAAAATGTGCAGTTTTATAGCTAATCTCATGCTATTCTACACATTTTGCAGTAAGGCTTTTTTTTCTGTAATTCATTTTTTTTTTGTCATGGCTTATGACGTGTTCGAATGCTATCTGGGGGGGGGGGGCCGACCTCCAAGGGGCTGCAGGGATGTGTGGTATACCAGTGGTGTTGCTGTAACAGGGTTTGATATGTTCATTAATCTGGAGGTTAGAGGATTAATTATTGTTCCTGAGGTTTTTCTTCTGTTGTTTGGGTGCAGACACGGCCATTAATCTCACAGCTGACAGGTGTGTGTGGTTGGGGGGGTGTCATGATCTGGGAACCCCTGGTTCTACATGCTCCTGTCATCTCCAACACATTCTAGTTGATCTCTGCTAACCTCAACAGTATGTATTGGATGTTATTGGTGTGTGTATGTGTGTTTGTGTGTGTGCGCGTGCGAGGGTGAATTTGTGAAGGACTCTATTGATCAGACCTTTGCGTTAACCTCAGTGTGCAAGTGGGAATAAATGAGACGCAACACACATTTATATTTTAGTCATTTAGCAGACACTCTTATCCAGAGCAACTTACAGTTAGTGAGTGCATACATTTTCATACTGGCCCCCTGTGGGAATCAAACCCACAACCCTGGCGTTGCAAGCACCATGCTCTACCAACTGAGCTACAGGAGACACACACACACACACACACACACACACACACACAAACAGACACACACACACCTATGGACTGAGCTAAACGGACCCTTGATGAAATGTTATTGAGTGGGGGAAATGAGGGAGTTGTTGGGGATGGAGAGTGATGTGAGGGGGGTGGGTATGGTTAGGGGGGTGTTTGCTAATGAGCTGTTAAAGCCTTGTTCTGAGGTCATAGATCAGAGCTGTAGTCTGTCAGGACAGGAGGAGAACTCATAATCCCATCAACCGCTGTAGCTGTAGGTCTAACCTTTTACCTCTGACCTCCCTGTCCAAGCCACAAGAGACAGGAAGCAGGGCGGGGTACGACTTAACAGGAGGCTAGAGAATGAACAGACCCCCTCAGACCCCTCTAGCTCTGTAGTGTACAGCACTCAAATTATTCATCCCCCACCAACAAAACCCACTAAATTGAAGGATTCATATTCAAAAACGGGAGTGTGTGAATTATAGATGTTTGGCCAACAATAGCTGTGCTCTGGGTGTGTAGTGTGTGGCTGGACTAGTGCACTGTGGGTCAGGGGAACAGGAAGTCTAGCTCTCTGGGTCACGTCTGGCTCCAAAGTTAGATGTAACTCATCTAAAATAATTAGCCTGTTTTATTTTAAGTGCCTCATTTTCGTCTTCGGTTAGTGCACAGTGTACACACTACTTTACTTTGGAACAGTCAATTCATTTCATTAATTGCCACAAATGAGCGTGTTAAATTGAATTTACCACCCAGCATGCAGTCTCGTTCGGTGACTTAAAAGGATAGTTTCACATTTTGGCAAGAGTCAGATGAACTCATGGAGACCATGTTTATGTCTCTGCGTGCAATTTGAAGGAAGTTGAAGGAAGTTTCTGGAGCCATTGTACTAGTGTTAGTGCATGACTGGAAGTCTATGGGAGCAGCTGCTGACAGAAACTACACTACATGACCAAAAGTAACATTGCTGTGGGGACTTGCTTCGATTCAGCAACAAGAGCATTAGTGAGGTCGAGCACTGATGTTGGGCGATTAGGCCTGGCTCGCAGTCGCCATTCCAATTCATCCCAAAGGTGTTCAGTGGGGTTGAGGTCAGGGCTCTGTGCAGGCTAGTCAAGTTCTTCCACACCGATCTCGACAAACCATTTCTGCATGGACCTCACTTTATGCACGGGGGCATTGTCATGCTGAAACAGGAAAGGGCTTTCCCCAAACTGTTGCCACAAAGTTGGAAGCACAGAATCATCCAGAATGTAATTGTATGCTGTAGTGTTAAGATTTCCCTTCACTGGAACTAAGGGGCCTAGCCCGAACCATCAAAAACAGCCCTAGACCATTATTCCTCCTCCACCAAACTCTACAGTTGGCACTATGCATTCGGGCAGGTAGCGTTCTCCTGGCATCCACCAAACCCAGATACGTCCGTCGGACTGCCAGATGGTGAAGCGTGATTCATCACTCCAGAGAACGCGTTTCCACTGCTCCAGAATCCAATGGCGGCGAGCTTTACACCACTCCAGCCGACACTTGGCATTGCCCATGGTGATTTTAGTCTTGTGTGCAGCTGCTCGGCCATGGAAACCCATTTCATGAAGCTCCTGACGAACAGTTCTTGTGCTGACGTTGCTTCCAGAGGCAGTTTGGAACTCGATAGTGAGTGTTGCAACCAAGGACCGATGATTTTTATGCGCTTCAGCACTCGGCGGTCCCGTTCTGTGAGTTTGTGTGGCCTACCACTTTGCGGCTGAGCCATTGTTGCTCCTAGACGTTTCCACTTCACAATAAAAGCACTTACAGTTGACCGCAGCAGCTCTAGCAGAACATACATTCGACAAACTGACTAGTTGGAAAGTCACTGAGCTATTCAGTAAGGCCAGTAAGACCAATGTTTGTCTATGGAGATTGCATGGCTGTGTGCTCGATTTCATACACCTGTCAGCAACGGGTGTGGCTGAAATAGCAGAATCCACTAATTTGAAGGGCTGTCCACATACTTTTGTATATATACCTGTATGTGTACCTTCAACTTCCTTCAAACTGCACGCAGAGACATAACAATGGTATCCATGAGTTCATCTGACTCTGGGTAAGTGTAAAAAAAAGTTTTTTTTAAATAAACCCCTGTGAGGCTTTTGTCCCTCCTTGGACAAGCCTCACTCATGTAGATTTAAAGATAATCTGTCAACATTGCTAAATAGCCACTCTGCCACTTAAGACTGATTGGTCTACTTGTCCCTAATGCTGCTTCTCTCACCACACACACACACACACATGTCAAATGGTCTTTCGTGGTGCGCTAGGCTAGGCGCTCTCTCTCTCTCTCTCTCTCTCGCTCTCTCTCTCCCTCCCATCTCTCTCTCCCTGCCCCCTCTCTCTCGCTCTCTCTCGCTCCCTCCCATCTATCTCTCCCTGCTAGGCGCTAAACGGTATGTGTTGAGCGTTAGGCTCATTTACACATCAGTAGTAATGGCCTCTGCTAGGCAAGGTTCTCTGCTCTCCCTTTGTCAGAACGCTGATCCACTCAGCCCTGTGGTACATTTACTCCTATTCTCCTCCACTCAGCCATGTGGTACATTGTCTCCTACTCTCCTCCACGCAGCCCTGTGGTATGTTGTCTCCTACTCTCCTCCACTCATCCCTGTGGTACATTGTCTCCTACTCTCCTCCACGCAGCCCTGTGGTATGTTGTCTCCTACTCTCCTCCACGCAGCCCTGTGGTACATTCTCTCCTACTCTCCTCCACTCAGCCCTGTGGTACATTGTCTCCTACTCTCCTCCACTCAGCCCTGTGGTACATTGTCTCCTACTCTCCTCCACTCAGCCCTGTGGTACGTTGTCTCCTACTCTCCTCCACTCAGCCCTGTGGTACGTTTTCTCCTACTCTCCTCCACTCAGCCCTGTGGTACATTGTCTCCTACTCTCCTCCACTCAGCCCTGTGGTACATTGTCTCCTACTCTCCTCCACTCAGCCCTGTGGTACGTTGTCTCCTACTCTCCTCCACTCAGCCCTGTGGTACGTTGTCTCCTACTCTCCTCCACTCAGCCCTGTGGTACGTTTTCTCCTACTCTCCTCCACTCAGCCCTGTGGTACATTGTCTCCTACTCTCCTCCACTCAGCCCTGTGGTACATTGTCTCCTACTCTCCTCCACTCAGCCCTGTGGTACATTGTCTCCTACTCTCCTCCACTCAGCCCTGTGGTACGTTGTCTCCTACTCTCCTCCACTCAGCCCTGTGGTACGTTGTCTCCTACTCTCCTCCACTCAGCCCTGTGGTACGTTTTCTCCTACTCTCCTCCACTCAGCCCTGTGGTACATTCCCTCCTACTCTCCTCCACTCAGCCCTGTGGTACGTTTTCTTCTACTCTCCTCCACTCAGCCCTGTGATTGTCTCATACTCTCCTCCTGTCTCAAACTGTGATATAACAACATCTCCTTGAGGAAGGCTGCTGTTGTCTGACTAACAACCCAAGTCTCACCCACTGTGTGTGTGTGTGTGTGTGTGTGTGTGTGTGTGTGTGTGTGTGTGTGTGTGTGTGTGTGTGTGTGTGTGTGTGTGTGTGTGTGTGTGTGTGTGTGCGTGTGTGCGTGCGTGCGTGCGTGCGTGCGTGTGTTCTAGTCACTCTGACAGTCTCAATATCTCAATAGTGTGACCTCTCTCCCTTTGTTCTGTTAACCCGGGTCTTTTTTCTCTGGTACAAAACGTGTTTCATTCCATCAGGTCCTTCCCTGGCCTGTTGTATAAAGAGAAACCCAGTATACTGTACTGTACCTTATATGTGTGGGAGTGAAAATGCACTTACCCTGCATCTCATTCTGTCACTGACCTTGCTTTTGCTCAATAAACGTCTCCTTTCTTACTTTCTCTCTCTTTCTTTCTTTCCGTACTCCTCCTCTACTTGATTTGCTGTGCTGTGCCACACTGTACCGTACTATCATAACAGCTGATTGTCTTTCTAGAATTATATCTCTTTCATTTAATTGTCTTTCATTCACTTAATTATCTTTATTTATGGGGGGGGGGTTTAGAGAGAGGGAGGGGGGTAGAGAGAGAGGGGGGTAGAGACTGACAGAGAGAGGGATACCAGTATGTATTATAGTACAGGGCCAGTCTCAGCCTCAGCCGTAGACAAACAAGCTCCAGCGTCTTAACATGGGAAGTTAATGTGTAATGGAGGATTTAGTCTCGAGCTGACTATGTTTGTGCTATTTATTATCATGCCCGCCCATACTTAAAACACTATCCTTATTCTATCATTATGCAGCCTTCTGACTGGGATTCTAGCTAAAAGAAGTGTGGGAACTGCTTTTCTAGCACACACAATGGCTATCTGAGAGCTGTCACACAAACACACACAGAGATAGACAGACTGATTTTCTGTTAAATATCATTTTTCTAATAGCACTTCTCTTTAGTCAGGCTACAGAGAATCCTTCCCCCTGGCAGGCCTCTAACAGTGAAAGGAGATATCAGTGTTTGTGTGAATAACCACCTGGATGTCCGCTCTCCCTCTCTCGCACTCCTTCAAACACCCTCCGTTCACTGCTGATTCATATTAGCTCACTCTCCAAAGACACACTAATGTATTCTAAGATCTCTGGAGCTGCCGGTGTCTTTGAAATCATCTGAATTACAGCCGCAACACAAAGTGAAGTCAAGGGTACCTGTGCTGTGCTGTCTCACTGCTCTCACTGTTTCTTTCCATATTTCTGTCCAGAGATGAGATGTAGTGTTTAGAGTTACAGTCCAACCCAGTTTCTAGCCGTAAAGTCCCTATTTGTCCCCATGAAGAGCCCGTTAGGGCCTCGGAGCATTAGTCTGATCAGCCAGAAAGAATCAGGCAGTACATTCTGAACTCTACATTTACTCTTACATACAGTGGGGGAAAAAAAGTATTTAGTCAGCCACCAATTGTGCAGGTTCTCCCACTTAAAAAGATGAGAGAGACCTGTAATTTTCATCATAGGTACACGTCAACTATGACAGACAAAATAAGAAAAAAATATCCAGAAAATCACATTGTAGGATTTTTTATGAATTTATTTGCAAATGATGGTGGAAAATAAGTATTTGGTCAATAACAAAAGTTTCTCAATACTTTGTTATATACCCTTTGTTGGCAATGACACAGGTCAAACGTTTTCTGTAAGTCTTCACAAGGTTTTCACACACTGTTGCAGGTATTTTGGCCCATTCCTCCATGCAGATCTCCTCTAGAGCAGTTATGTTTTGGGGCTGTCGCTGGGCAACACGGACTTTCAACTCCCTCCAAAGATTTTCTATGGGGTTGAGATCTGGAGACTGGCTAGGCCACTCCAGGACCTTGAAATGCTTCTTACGAAGCCACTCCTTCATTGCCCGGGCGGTGTGTTTGGGATCATTGTCATGCTGAAAGACCCAGCCACGTTTCATCTTCAATGCCCTTGCTGATGGAAGGAGGTTTTCACTCAAAATCTCACGATACATGGCCCCATTCATTCTTTCCTTTACACGGATCAGTCGTCCTGGTCCCTTTGCAGAAAAAACAGCCCCAAAGCATGATGTTTCCACCCCCATGCTTCACAGTAGGTATGGTGTTCTTTGGATGCAACTCAGCATTCTTTGTCCTCCAAACACGACGAGTTGAGTTTTTACCAAAAAGTTCTATTTTGGTTTCATCTGACCATATGACATTCTCCCAATCCTCTTCTGGATCATCCAAATGCACTCTAGCAAACTTCAGACGGGCCTGGACATGTACTGGCTTAAGCAGGGGGACACGTCTGGCACTGCAGGATTTGAGTCCCTGGCGGCGTAGTGTGTTACTGATGGTAGGCTTTGTTACTTTGGTCCCAGCTCTCTGCAGGTCATTCACTAGGTCCCCCCGTGTGGTTCTGGGATTTTTTCTCACCGTTCTTGTGATCATTTTGACTCCACAGGGTGAGATCTTGCGTGGAGCCCCAGATCGAGGGAGATTATCAGTGGTCTTGTATGTCTTCCATTTCCTAATAATTGCTCCCACAGTTGATTTCTTCAAACCAAGCTGCTTACCTATTGCAGATTCAGTCTTCCCAGCCTGGTACAGGTCTACAATTTTGTTTCTGGTGTCCTTTGACAGCTCTTTGGTCTTGGCCATAGTGGAGTTTGGAGTGTGACTGTTTGAGGTTGTGGACAGGTGTCTTTTATACTGATAACAAGTTCAAACAGGTGCCATTTATACAGGTAACGAGTGGAGGACAGAGGAGCCTCTTAAAGAAAAAGTTACAGGTCTGTGAGAGCCAGAAATCTTGCTTGTTTGTAGGTGACCAAATACTTATTTTCCACCATAATTTGCAAATAAATTCATAAAAAATCCTACAATGTGATTTTCTGGAGAAAAAAAATCTTAATTTGTCTGTCATAGTTGACGTGTACCTATGATGAAAATTACAGGCCTCTCTCATCTTTTTAAGTGGGAGAACTTGCACAATTGGTGGCTGACTAAATACTTTTTTTCCCCACTGTATGTACTGGAGGTTATTTGAAAGCACTCTGCATAAGACCATCTGCTTAACGACTTAACTTAGAACTTAAAATGTATTTATATAACGCTTTATACGCAATGTTTGGAACCCGCTTTACAAATACACTTTTTATTAAATCTAAGCACTTGTTGTATCTTGTTGTGCCTTCCAAGAAATTATTTTCTCCACGAGGTAAGACAAATATATTATTGTGCTGTGGACTGACAACAACCCGCTTCTTTGTGCATTTACCCATCCTGCAATTCATTGTGGTCCCTTTTTCAGCTTAATTGTGATTAGTGGATGTGGTTATGTGCATGTGTCATGCCCCTTGCTTGCATCATGACTTGTTGATGATTGTGTAACATGTGTTGCATCCATATGGAGCGGTTGTAACACTGTGCCTTGTGGCACCCCATATGCTCATTCTATCACTAGAGACACCCTGTAAGCCATACTTAAACATGTTTTTGATTTTGCAACATTCTGCAATGTTGCATAAAAGATGCAATTAGAAATGGAATGTCAGGAGTGTTCTTTTGCTCCAGGTCATGAGATTTAATGTCTTCTATACATTCCATTTATATCTGTAACATTCCGTTGGTGCCTGTAATGTTCCATGTATCTGAAACCTTGCGTTTAACTAGAAATGCCATGACTGAATGTGCCCTCACAATACCCTCACTTCTATCTTACACGCTCCCTCTACCTCCCTCCCTCTCTCTCTCCAGTTGACCAGAGTATGTTTGAGAACTCCAACGCCTCCAGAGCTCCAGGCCAGGGGCTCCAGGCCTCCAGGTTGACCCAGGCCTCTGCCCGTCGCTCCCTGGTCACGGCTAACCCTGCCCTGGGTAGCGGCCCTGCCGAGGCCCCCACCTCCACCACTATCGCTGGAGGTCAGCATAGGCTGAAGAACGCCCTGAACCTGGGCAAGGTGGTGGGGGCAAAGGTCAACGACCTGTTGCGGAGGAAGGAGCCCAGTCTTCTAGGAGACATCGGGGTCACAGAGGTCAACAAGAACGTAGGAGCAGTCTGGAGCAATATGGAGGAGATGACCCTAGGGACTACTGCCAATAGGTAAGGAGGGATACACACAGTACACAGTACACAGTACACAGTACACACAGACGCTTTTAGACACTGTGCTCTGGTGATTCACTCCAATATTGGTTTGATTCAGAGTCGAACTGTAGCTAGTTATTTCAAAAAGCATTGTATTATTTTGTCTAAAGTGGAATTATTTAAGCTTGGAAAGATCCGTTGTCCTTTCACCCCATATTAAAATCATAACCATGGAGTCAAAAATGTTTAAATGATTCATCAGAATTTTTCCAAACTGTGGGGTCGTGAATAAGTGATGAAGAGTAAGAGGAGGGTTAGTTAGACTGAAGACTGAGATTAAACCACACACAAACACACACACACACACACAGCCTTGGGTCTCCCTCTGTCTAAAGAGACAGAATGATCTGTCTGTCTACGCTGTAGCTGATCATTGATCTGTCTCTCTTGACTGACACACAGTCACCACCCTGCCACATGGGGCCAGGACAGACATTTCTCAGCTGCGGAAATCATATCCTCATCATAGAATTGGTAAAACCGTGATGATAAGTCGTCACCATGGCAATATGCTCGTTAATGGGGGACAGGTAGAGAAATATTCCACTGATAAAATAAACACACTAAACTACAGAGCTAAAACAGATGTCTGTACGTCTTCTCTCTCCCCTGTCTACTAAACAGACACAGAAACACACAATGATTGACACAGTTCTCTTCTCTATCCCTCCAGTCATACCTCTCTGGACTCCTTCCCTCGTCTGGACCCCCCTCCCCCCAGTAAGAAGCGTCTTCCTCGCGCCCTGAAGACCACCCAGGACATGATGATCTCATCTGACCCTGTCGTCACCACTCCCCCTGAGACCCCCGATCACTCCCTCCTCTCCTCCCCTGACAAGACCCCCCTCATCAGCAAGGAGCAGACCTTACCCCAGGGAGAGAGGGATGGAGAGAACGATGGAGGGAGAGACGGATTCACCGGACTGACTAGCTCTCTGGACAGCGAGAGGAAAGAGGAGGATGAGGTGGTGGAGATAGAGAGAAATGGGAGTAGTAAGATGGATGGAGTGGAAGGGGATGAGACAGAAGAGAGGAGAGAGCCAGAGAAGACCCAGATTCAGCTCCAGCTCTCTGTCCCAGATCTCATCCATAAGGACCACCCGGACCCCCACAGGTCGAAGACGTCTGAGCACAGGCAGAAGGCCCCGGGAGTGGACATGAGGCTGGCCTCCACCCCCGTGAAGGCTCCATACAGGATCAGTCTGAGTGTAAGTGAGGATGGGCTGATTGAGAACGGCTCCCTCTGTATGAGAGGATCAGCAGTTACAGACACAGAGGAGCCTGAACAACACCCCGACCTGCTCTCCTTTGAGTAGAGACACACACAAACACACACACACACACATACATACATACACACATAAATACACACACATACATGGATACATACATACATACATACACACACAGACCCTGAACCTCTGAGGCCCCAAAACAGTAGAGAGGGTGAGATGGGGGGGAACAGCAATGTGGAGAGGACTTGGCAGAGGGAGAGGAGAAGACAGAGATTGTTTGTGTAAGAAAATAAGAAGGAGAGAGGATGTTTTTGACTAGACCCTAGACTAGGATTAGGGGATAGAGATATAGATTGAGATGTAGTGTGTTTGAATGTGAGTGGGAGTTGGATATAGTGGGAGAGGAGTGGATAAAGGAAGGGTATGTGTGAGAGAGGTAGAGAGAACAAGACAGAGAAAGAGGATCTATTTTAGCATCATGAAGGGACAGACCAAAACCTCTTGGTCTGCCAAACATTGTTTTATAACCTTGTTTTAAGTCATGTTTTATAGTGTTAATCTTAGAAGATAATGCTGAAAGAAGATTTATACCCAAGGATTCTAGATATCTAGATTTCAAATAAATAATTTGAAATGTCATAGTACCCTTTCATGCTGAGACAGAATGTATTTTGTATGAGCTTTTATAACTGTTGCCCTTAAGAAAATATCAAGCATTCAGCGCTAAATATGAAAACATGACCAGTGGCGTAACGCAGTTTCACGGGGCCCCCTCGGAAGGTCTTGCGTGGATTGCGGGGGTGTCAGGTACACCAGTGAACACGACATAAACACTGACTAATATGATTCAACACCACAAGCACTTTCTCTGTTTTTATACGCCCACTGTTCCTCATTCTCACTCCACAAGTGGAGACATGTATTGTGGGAGACGTGAGATTGGGTTTGTTCAGCCTGTGTGTGTCTGGTTTATGTTTGTTGATCGACAGTCATTGTTTTAGTAGTGCCACTCACAGTCCTGTTGTTTTATTTCCTTTTTATGTGTCATCTTTATTTTGTCATTTGTTTTGAAGTAATGGATCATTCTGCCAAAAAAAAGTTTTGACAGAAAATATCACAAACACACACACACACACACACTCACAGGACACATAGTAGGACAGAATGAGGGGAATGTAAGGCAGGTCTCTCCCACAGCCTCCTCACCACTCCACTCATCCACTCCACCTCTTCCCCTCTCCTTCACTCCTCCTCTTCCCCTCTCCTCCACTCCTTCCTGAGATGAACAAACAGATATAATCCACTACCACAGCCTTTTTATGCTCCTAGCACAGATTAATGAGACTTCACACCAGTGTCTCACAAAACTGACCGTAGATCAGTGTGCAGGGGAACTACTACTCCAATAGAACAATGCTTAGTTATTCTGGGTGGGGTGCAATTAGGGTGTATGTGGATATGTGCTTCCATCAGTCAGCACACAGAGTATTAGTCTGGACCCAGTATCTCTGGAATGTAGTAGCCAAACACTGAGACTGGAGAGAGCGAGAGGGAGAGGGAGAGGGAGGGAGAGAGGGAGAGGGAGAGGGAGAGAGGGGGGGGGGTGAACTGCAGGCGACAGCACGAAGATTGATAGCATTGGGAGTATTTACATCCAGATTGTTGTTAGCCTATTGTATTGTATCAACCCAGTGTTTTCCAAACTGTGGGTCATGGGACATGGCTGAAAACAGGGATGTGACTAAAAACATGGATTTGTGTGATTGGATGTTTGAAAGGCTTTATGTATGTCAATGGTAAACAAAATGTTTGGCAACCACTGTATTTTCAACTATTTGTTTTAGACTGTGTTTTTAGATAATCTGTTTGATAAGGCAACCTAATCATGATGTAAACTAAAGCAATAATTTATATATTTGAAATTAATCAATCATCGTTTGTAGAGTCTAGACGGGTGTTGGCGTTATATTGTTATTTCTAAATGAGAACACTAAAGAGGACAGTTGCTTATAAAGCTACTTTTTACAGCATCAACACATAGCTTATCTGTATCAATACTATGCTGACCACTTAAGTTATATCAGATCTTGAAATGTGAAGGAATATACTGTACATTTGTGGAAATATTTTTACTACACCTTTATACCGTCTCTGTGTATATGAAAATCGTTTCACATCTTAAGAAATGAATGAAAGTGATTTATATTGAAACACATTTAAGTCATAAATCTAGTAGAAACTGTTTCTATTTAGCTAGTTGTAAAGACATTTGATTGAAACGGAATGATATAACATACTGTGCATTTGATTTGTTATGATTGATTTATTCATAATTGTAATTATTGTTTTAAGTATCGTATTCTACAAGATGGTCAATATAATTTCACTACTCCACTGTTGAATGAAGGAAAGCTATAATGAGCAAGGATGATGTGGGTGTGGGTGTGTGTGACAGCGAGAGAGAGCGGAGAGAGAGAGAGAGAGAGAGAGAGAGAGAGACTTGTGGTGTATTTTGAGACATATGGACAGTTCTGATGAAGACCTTTCACTGGAACAGTTTTACTATGCATTATTTGTAATGCATTTGGGTCACCATTTCTTACAACAAATCTGTGATTTAAATATTTGTTTTTGATTTATTTAGATTTTATAGTTTTATGATTCTCTGTTTTTTAACGTTGGGGAAATAGTTAATCTTGCTACTGGAAAATATAAAGTTGAAAAATGAAATATGACTCCTTGTGCCTGTAACTTATGGACGAAACGGAGAGAACTTTGCTCTCTTCTGTCTTTTCAGAAGCTTTCCTGTCTATTTCGGGTCATACAGATGTAGGATCTTAATTTGATCACTATTTTGTTGCTGAGAATTTTCCTGCACAGCAGGAAATACAAACTTGTAGTGTATTCTAGGTTTAAAAATGCTTCTAACGTTTGTAATTTCCACTTTAAAATGTCAAACTTGATTTGCCCAAACGAAAAATGTATCAACCCTTACAGAAAATGTCCATTAAAGATGCACTATGCAGAAATCTCTCCACCATTTCCTGGTTGCAAAATTCTAATAGTTCCCCTAATTTCAGTTTATGTGACAAAACAAGCAAGTATAGTGTAGAGAATTATTGTACCATCTAAACTGCTGAGAAATATATTTTCAATAACCAATAATATATTATTTTCAGCTGTTTGAAGCTGATGTACCAAACTGAAAGTAAAAGACAAAAAACTAAACTTAAGAATGGGAAGCATAGAAATAACGCACATAGAACAGATCTACCACTTCTTAGACTTGCTTTCAATGATAATGACAGATCTATAACTCACATTTCTATGTGAATTTGGTCAGGTCACCCCCAAAAAATATTGCAACTTTAATTATAATCCACATAATAATTCACATTTCCCGTTGCTGCAAGATTATTTTCCTGCTGTAGCAAACTGGCTCAAATTAAGATCCTACATCTGTTGTATCCTGTTGTATTACTCTTTAAGGATTCACTTGTGAGGTCATGTACTAAACAACCAATGATTTCAAGAGTATAGGCTGGTTTATACTACGTCTATCGACAGTTATCGCAGTGACATCATAAACATTCTATTGTCGTCCGACATCAGACTTGTCGTTGTCGTTATGAAAAAGTATGAATAGAAAAACTACAGGCTGCATGACATCAGCAGTCTGGTGGTCCAAAATAGCATACAGTGAGGGGGAAAAAGTATTTGATCCCCTGCTGATTTTGTACGTTTGCCCACTGACAAAGACATGATCAGTCTATAATTTTAATGGTAGGTTTATTTGAACAGTGAGAGACAGAATAACAACAAAACAATCCAGAAAAACGCATGTCAAAAATATTATAAATTGATTTGCATTTTAATGGGGGAAATAAGTATTTGACCCCTCTGCAAAACATGACTTAGTACTTGGTGGCAAAACCCTTGTTGGCAATCACAGAGGTCAGACGTTTCTTGTACTTGGCCACCAGGTGAGATCTTGCATGGAGCCCCAGGCCGAGGGAGATTGACAGTTCTTTTGTGTTTCTTCCATTTGCGAATAATCACACCAACTGTTGTCACCTTCTCACCAAGCTGCTTGGCGATGGTCTTGTAGCCCATTCCAGCCTTGTGTAGGTCTACAATCTTGTCCCTGACATCCTTGGAGAGCTCTTTGGTCTTGGCCATGGTGGAGAGTTTGGAATCTGATTGATTGATTGCTTCTGTGGACAGGTGTCTTTTATACAGGTAACTAACTGAGATTAGGAGCACTCCCTTTAAGAGTGTGCTCCTAATTTCAGCTCGTTACCTGTATAAAAGACCTGGGAGCCAGAAATCTTTCTGATTGAGAGGGGGTCAAATACTTATTTCCCTCATTAAAATGCAAATCAATTTATAACATTTTTGACATGCATTTGTTTGGATTTTGTTGTTGTTATTCTGTTCCACTGTTCAAATAAACCTACCATTAAAATTATAGACTGATCATGTCTTTGTCAGTGGGCTAACGTACAAAATCAGCAGGGGATCAAATACTTTTTTCCCTCACTGTAACTAGTGTATTTTAACACCAATAAACCCACCCGTTTAAGAATTAATTTAGTATATGTCAATCTAGCAAACCAGGCAACTAAAAGCAACTTTCTAAACAATGTTTTGGTTTGTTTCTATCTTGTTAGCTAGCTAGCTAATGTTAAGTTAGCTGGCTAGCCAGTTCAAATAATGATCATATCATATAGCTGACAACGTCTTCACTTTAGCTCATTTGTCTTCATTATTACATGAAAATAAACTCAAAACAAGATCATTATTTACAAGTTAATGGCAAGCCAATTACAGAAAAAAGCGTGCGGTTGTGAGTGTGACAAAATAAAAGCAGGACACTCTACCAGAGAATTTTAGAACTTGGACACTGTCTCGTTGGCCTAACGTTATATTCTAATTTGACTTTGGTGCAGGTCATGTTCTTCACATTACCCTCTCTGGTAAACACATACTATATCAAATAAAATCAAAGTTTATTTGTCACATGCACAGGATACAGAAGGTGTAATGAAATGGTTACTTGCATAGTGGAGTCTTTTGTTTATACATGTAGCTAGCTAGCAAGCTAAACAAAGAACCATAATCCCAACTCATAACGTTACTACCCTGCATGAATCTGCAGGTAGCTAACCAACCAGGTTCAATGTTAGCTAGCTAACATTAGGCTAAAACTAGCAATGCAAATGGCTCTGAGATACTAATAATATTACTACTCAGATCATACACGTAACATTAGCTAGCGAGCCAGCCAGCTAACATTAGCTAGCTAGCAAACAGTACGCTTTAACTTGAAATGAAAACGACTTTCTGACAAAATCTGAAAATGTAATTTACTAGACTATCTTACCCGTATACATGGATGCTTCTCCCTCTCTGTCACAGATGCCATGGTTGCCCTTAGTTTGAAGATGTAATCCGGAGACAAGTGTTTTATACAACAGCCTTCTGTGTGTTCTCTTTTCGACTCCCTCTGCATATTTGCAATCAAATGGCTGAATTTTCTCCATATCCTTAGCTATCATACTCTAATTCCACCGGGCATTCCACTGATTTCAAAACTCGGTCCTCCAGAAAATGGAGAGCAACACTTTTGCAGTCCTACTATGTGATATCTTTCAAAAAAGCAGCGTTAGAAAGGATTACCTACACATACTGACCAGCTCATGTTATAGACAGAAGCATGCCACATGGCAGACCAATCCGAACTCATCTCTTGGCATGGCCAGCCCATCCATTATCTCAGCCAATCATGGCTAGCGGGAAGGTTCCTGTCTTTTTCCGTGGCTAAACCAATTAGGCTCGTAATTTAACAATGTTATTCGTATTTACAGATGGCATACAAATTTGTTATTAAGGCACATGAAAGTTCACATGTTCCAGAAGGCATTTCTGCCAAAAAACGCATTTAGTTTTTTTTTTTTAAAGGTTACGTTCAAATGCCTCTCCTGTGAAGTAGTGAAGCGCGACATACGCCTAGTTTCCTGAAACGAGTCACAAATACACACACCATGGTTCCAACATATTACAAACTGTGGCTTCTTTTCTTGCTGTACTGTTTGGCACATGTTTTCTGTATGCGGAGGAACTGGTGAAAGCTAGACTACCAGATCTAATCAGGACCCTGGCTTGAACCTAATACCTCCTGTCCCTGTTCTCTGAAAGCTCTTCTATGGAGAAGCAAAATAAAGAGGCTACAATAATTAAAGTATAATGTCAGACCTCATTTGATGTCCATGAATTTGCATACATCCTCTCTTGCAATAAGTGTCATAAATGGCATTTGTGTCATTTTTCTATTGTCTTCAAATGCTGCATACCTTTTCTGATAGGATCCGGAGTTGTATCTCAAAAATGGAAGGCAGCACCAGCGTGTGTGTGTGTGTGCATACGTGCATGCATGCATGTGTGAGGGTCTAACATCCTCTGGCAGCCCCGTGGGACCTGTGTAACAACGCTGATTAATATGTAAATTAGATTAAGTGATTTATTTATTGACTTTATGCAGATCTTGGCACCAGATTCAATCAGATTGACATCTGCATAGCGTTGTTTTGGCGTTGTCGGAGGTGGAACTGCATTAGAGCCAGGGGTTGGAACCAAAATTATTTTCAAACCGTTTCGTTTTGATTAAAACCATTATTTTTTTCATTCCGTTCCACTCTTCAAACCAGCAAAATAACGTTCTGAACCGGTTCGAACCCCACAAAAGTATCCATTCTTCTCTAATTAAACGTCTCTCCCTAATTTCGGTATTACGCTTGTAACGTCGTCAGAAGGCTACAGTAAAAGGGGCAAAGTAGAGAGGCAGGTAGCCTACACACACCCACTGGCAAATATTTCCAGTTGGTAGGCAGGCGCTGGAATAAGTTTCTCAGTGATGGAGCGCTTTGTTGGGATTTTTGTGGGTCTGAAAAAAAATGCCTGGAATGTAAAATAACATTATTAACTGGTTCCCAATACTTTTAAAATAACGGTTCTGTTCCGGAACAGTATAGATCACTTTCATTTTCGGTTTGGGTTCTGTTCCTCAAATAATTTCATTATTTTCCGGTTTTCTGTTCTGTTCCCTGAGCCAGTTCAAACCCTTGGTTAGAGCTGTCAAATACACAAGCGGCTCGTTGCATTACCTTATTGCGGACAGTGCACTGGATGCAACTAAACCACACCCGACTATAATCCAACAAATCCTATGTAGCTGCATAAGAAGTTCATACCAGTTCAAACACTCGAATTAGACTGATAGGCATAAATCCCCCATCCAGATTAACATGAAAAAATGCATTAGCCTAACATCAATGGTTTGATATTTGAGAGTCATTATTTCTAACATCGATAGAGCCTACACATTCTAGCTCCGTTTTGAACTTCTAACGCAGTAGGGATAGGCTAATAAGGAAGGGAGTGGTTTGTGACACACCAACAGCCACTCACCGATATGTCAGCTCATACCGCAGTTACACCGCCAAAACATCTGCCCTGCGTATGTCGGCCAAAGCTGTTTAATGCTTAATCTGATTGAATCCAGGCCCATGTGTGTAAACAGTTAATCAGATCAAGGCATACAGACTTCATTAATAATTGAAACGATTATTTATTAAAGTGTTTTTCTCTGTAAGGGAATCTAGGTCTTCATGTGTAATACATTTGGTGTAACCATCTCAAAGCCAGGCCTCTGTATTCATCTTCTCTTCTTTGTTGACTTTATTGTATTTTATGTGAAATCAGTCCATCTTCCTTCAAAGGGAATACTGTGAAGTGAACCAAATAATAAACAGGTTTACCTATCTATCCTATCTATCAACCAGACCAAGAGAAGAGGAAGAGAACAAATTCATTTTTAGATCACTTCCTCTGAGAAGGATGAAAGTGAATTAATTTACTAGCTGCTTTTTGATTGTAACACATCCTCTGTAATGAGAGGGAGGTCATTCCACTGACTGAAGATAATCATCTGTTTTAATGTATATTTAATCTATTCTTTAATTTGAGTGAGGACATATCATAATATTTTTTGGGGAAAATCACGTTTTTCACTGCACTGCCCCTTTAACACATTCCTGACAAAGATACTGTATTGACTGAGGCCGGGATTCAATCAAATGCGTGTTGTAGACACGTGCATTGTACTTGACTTTTAAAAGTAATTTACACTTCAGACGACTTCTGCAGTGTTTACCTTGTATGTGATCTCTGCGAACGTCAGGGAAAGTGCAGTGCGCTGGACTATAATGTGCCTTTGATTGAATCCTGGCCTGATTGTGTGAGTATCATCCTCTATGTCCTGATGTGACCTGTCTGCTGTTGTGGTATTGTGATAGAGCTCTGTCCCATCAGTCCATTCATAATTCAACAGCTGTTTCTGGTACTGGAGTGTGTATGTGTAAGTGTGTTTGTGTGAGTAATTGGGTCTGGACCAGGACCACACAGCGTGGCTACACACACACAGTCATGAATATTCACATGACAGGCTGGCTGTTTACACTCCTTCCTCGCTCTCCTAAGACAGACTGACAGACTCTGTTTGTTGAGGAGGACAAAGCCCACAGGCCAAAACACAGAGTAAACACACACACACACACACACACACTTTTAATAGAGCCAGTGGGAGAGTGGAGAGTCAGTCGGAAGAACTCATTAATCAGAGTGAGTGAATGCATTTCATTTGATTAGAAAGGCTGCTTCACTAGTCAATAGTCTAAAGGAGCTTCCACTCCTGGTCTCATACACAAACTAGACAGACACAGGCCCAGAAAGACAGGTGGACTACACAGGTTCAAAGGCACTACACATAGGTAGACATACAGGTGACAAGTTCACCTGAGACACCAGTGTGTAGAATCCTCCTGTCTAGTGAGTCTCCTTTCTCTTCTTCTGTCTGTATCTCCCTCTTTCTCTCTCCCTCCCTTCCTCTCACTCTGATAGGATAGTCTGAACTCCAATACACACTACACTAGACTACTAAAAGGGGTTATGCCTACTGTTGGCCCCAACATTCTGTCTATTGTAAATAGTTCCCTGACCTCTGGCTCCGTTCCAGCGTACTTTAAAACTGCTCTGGTCCAACCTCTCCTTAAAAAGCCCTTTCTAGACCCCTCCTCACTGAATATTTATAGACTCAATTCCCTATTATTTGTTTTGCATAAATGCACTGTAATTTAAGCCTTAAAGGTCAAATGCAGCCATTTTCATCTCAATATCAAATAATTTCTAAGCTTCCTTTTTTATCCAAGATTTTAGAAACATTGTTTTCAAGCAATTGGTGGCTCATTTGAGTATGAACAACTTATTTGAAAAATTCCAGTCGAGCTTCCGCTCACTTCACAGCACGGAAACTGCTTTATTGAAAGACTGTAATGAACTTCTGTTGGCTGCCGATGCCGGTGAATGTCCTATTCTAGTTATTTTGGATCTCAGTGCCGCGTTTGACATTATTGATCATAACATCATTGTTGACCGGCTGGAGAGGTGGTTGGGAATCTCCGGCGTTGCCCAAGACTGGTTCAGGTCATATTTTTGTGGCAGACATTTCTCAGTGAGCATGGGTGGTTCAGTATCATCCCCAGGGCCTATTCACTATGGGGCAGGGGTTCTCCAAGTACCGTCCGCGGAAGTACTGGAGGGGGTCCGCGGCCAGATCTCAAAATATATATATATATATTTTTAATTCCACAAATTATCAATTTTTCAACTCAATACTATTCCCTATTATTTGTTTTGCATAAATGCACTGTAATTTAAGCCTTAAAGGTCAAATGCAGCCATTTTCATCTCAATATCAAATCATTTCTAGGTAACAATTCAGTACCTTACTGTGATTGTTTTAAATTTAAATGGTCAAAAAGAAACATAAATAGCTTATTAGCAAAGAGCAATTTCTCAAGCAAGAATTTTGCTAGGACTGTCTGGGAGTGGTATGAGTGGGGAGGGGAAAACTGAAAACTAGCTGTTATTGGCAGAGTTTGGAACTCTCTTTCTTATTGGTCTATTAACTAATTTACCGCCTGGTGATGTCACCAGTCAGGCCAAAACTCCTTCCCACCCAAACAGGCTGAAATTTCAAACAGCTCTTACACTAAAAGGGCATTATCATTTGAGTATTATGCCAACTTCGTAGTGTGGAAATATACACTGGGTGTACAAAACATTAGGAACACCTTCCTAATATTGAGTTCACCCCTTTTGCCCTCAGAACAGCCTCAATTCGTTGGGCATGGACTACAAGGTGTCCAAAGCGTTCCACAGGGATGCTGGCCCATTCTTGATACACACAGGAATCTGTTGAGCATGAAAAACCCAGCAGCATTGCAGTTCTTGAAACACTCAAACCGGTGCACCTGGCATCTACTACCATACCCTGTTCAAAGGCACTTCAATCTTTTGTCTTGCCTAGTCACCCTCTGAATGGCACACATACACAATCCATGTCTCAATCCTTCTTTAACCTGTCTTCTCCACTTCATCTACACTGATTGAAGTGGATTTAACAGGTGACATCAATAAGGGATCATAGCTTTCACCTGGATTCACCTGGTCAGTCTACGTCATGGAAATGTTTTGTACACTCAGTGTATATAAAACACAGGAAAATCACGTTTTTGACTGTACTGGGCCTTTAAAATTCCAGGACATTAGCTTTAAAGATGTAAAAATTAACATTTTCTTTCCAATGCCAAGAGGCGGGCCTTTTAAATGTTCTTTCCCCGGACCCGAGACTTGGTTCGTCCAGCCATGCACTGCAGACATCATAGTAAAATTGCTTGTAGACTATTTTTATCTCACTCAAGTTGTGTTCTGATTATGAGGGGGTCCCTGATGAATTTGCTATCACAAAAAGGGTCCCCGGCCCCAAAACAGTTTCAGCTGATTCAAATTATCAAAGCTTGATGATTAGTTTATTATTTGAATCAGCTGTGCTAGGGCTAAAAACAAAACGTGCACTCCTTGGGGTCCCGAGGACTGAGTTTTGGAAACCCTGCTGTATATGCTTCCCCAATCATAACATTCAGTTTCACTATGCAAATGACACACAGCGCTATTTATCAATCAGACCCAGTGACCAAGCTAGTGTAGCTACCCTTCATAAGTGACTTGCTGACATCTAATGTTGGATGTCTGACAATTTTCTCCAGCTCAATTATAGAAAATCTGAGGTTGTATTTGGCCCCCACCTTGCTATAACTCAGATTGTAGATAACCTTGGTCATTTGTCCACCAAGGTAAAGCCTAAGGCCAGAAATCTTGGTGTCTTCTTTGAACCTGACCTAAATCTCGAGCTGCATGTAAAAAATGTTGTCCAGTCATGCTTTTCTCAGAAATACTGTATACTATAGCTAAAGTAAAGTATTTTATTTCAGTCACTGATCTGGAGAAAGGTACACATGCTTTTATTTCCTCACACCTAGATTGTAACTCTTTGTATACCTGTCTCAGTCAGAAATCACTCCATCATCTACAGTTAGTTCAAAATTCTGCAGCTCGCCTTTTAACAGGCACAGGAAAATGTAACCATATCAAACCTATTTTAGCTTCTCTACACTGGCTACCAGTCACTTTTAGAATATATTTTAAAATTGTATTAATCACGTTTAAGGCTTGGTTTAGCCCCATCCTATATCTCTGATCATTTATCTCCCTACGAGCCAGGACGCAGCCTGAGATCCACTGGCAGGGAACTGTTGACGATTCCAAATTCTAGGTTGAAAACTAAAGGAGACCAGGCATTTGCCATTAGGGCCCCTAGACTTTGGAATGGTCTGTTAGAGATCAGGCTTGCATATTCAGTGACTCTTTTTGTAAATCCCTGCTGAAGACACACTTCAAATGTTTCATTTATCCTTCCTCTGGTTTTTGTTTCTTTGTTAGTACAACACTTTTATTTTATTATTTGATGATGTGAAGCACTTACTATATATTATTACACTGCCAATAGATTAGTCAGCCTCAGCAAGGTGAATAGGCTTTTATCAGCCTTATCGATCAGATATTGTGTGTGTGTGTGTGTGTGTCTGTTTGTACTCCCCCTCTATCCTCCATCCTCTCAGATGTGATGAGGGCGCTGTGCTGATCCTCTCTGGACTAGGTCCCTGCGGGTCCCTCACTCCCCTGCTCTCAGCTTATTTCTCTATCTCCCTCGCTTCCCCTCTCTTCAGGGAACATGCCTGCGACAGACAGTAATGAATTATATCCCTGTCTGACAGGCCCTCTAAGACAGACTATTCCTTGTTCTAGTTCTACCCCTCTCTTCATCAGCAGACCAATGACCAACTCCAGGCTGAGAGTCATGAATCGCTGCAGACAGAGAGGATTTTGTTTGACCCAAAGTTTGACCCTTCAAACTTGTACGAGAGAAAGAGAATATGGGTAAGTCTCTTACTTCCATCATCCATGCGTTGGTCTGTTCTCCAGGGGCTCAGTGTGGCTGAGCCCAGCCCGGACAAGGCCCTCTTTATGGGGCAGGCTGTAAACAGAGAGCCCATAAATGGGCTGAAAGTCCCACTATTCACAGTAACAGGAAGCAGCAGGACAATGTGTTGGGGGCTGTGGAATGCAGAGTGCTACAGGGGGTCTGCTCTTATAGCCTGACTCCTCACACTGTATTCAGTGGGTTTGTTTTTACTTGTTTGAGAGGTCTATCTTAGTTCTAATGTAGGCCTACTATGTATTTTTAATACCTACAATTGGAAATAAACTTGGTCTTGATACAACACTACTACCTCTTTCATGGGTTCGTATGTATTCAAGGCATCGTAGTGTTTACCACTTGAGCCTGACTGGCTCTGTATTTAACTATGACAAGTTAGCCTGACCTCCAGGCTATCCAACTATTGGAGAGAGAGTTCTCTGACTTCTATTCCTTTTATAATATTCCGTCAGTATGGATCCTTCCACCCCAGAGAGTTGTGAAAAGCAATTATTTGTTGGCTTCTTGGTGAAAACATCATGGCATGGTAGGGTAATCGATCAGAGTATAACAGAGATCAATAGGCCTGGTTAGGTTATTAATTTATTGTGTGTGGATGTGAGGTCTGTTCTACACAGCGGCGAGACAACTGTGGGGATCAATAAAAAGAGGCAGCAAAAGTAGTAGTAAATAGATCTATTAGTGATAGCAGTAGGTTGTAAAGTATGGCTGTGCTGACCCCTATTGGCAGTACAATGCTATTACAACATGTGTAGTGTAGTTTTACTCCATATTGATATAGCTCATCCCCACCATAAAAACAGACATATAGGGCTATTGATATAGCTGATCCCCACCATAAAAACAGACATATAGGGCTAACATTGTGGACACAGATTGAAGATAGTCAAGTATAGCTTTCTTTATTTTGAGATATGCAAACAGCGACAATATGAACATATATAATCACTCCCTTACAATCACAGGGTTCTATGTGGCAATGCATGGACTCACACACGCTTGTTCCATCATACATACACTTGTTTTATACTCAAAATATGTGCCTTTGATAATCCTGATCACACAGATCAGATAGTGTGAGTGGAGTGATCTCAGAGTGAGATATTCACATTCAAGTCAGTTTTAGTTCTGTTGGAGACAGAGTTGTTCTTTGTAACAGGGGGGCTGACAGCTGCTCAATGCAGCAGGCTTTCACAAAACCCAAAAGGAGACATGTTGCTCAAAACATAGAAAGGCAACAGTGAAAATCATCATGATTGTCTTTGAGTGGGGAAGGGACATGATTTATATATAACACATTGGTATCAGTGCTGTAGTCTTCGGAGACTCCTTCAATATTGCCTAGCAGACAAAGCATTGACAATAAAATGCCTAATTTCAAGCCTGTCATCTTTGTTTTTTTGGATACTATGTGGCGACGGGGGATTGGTCTACATCATTGCGGACTTAGATTTGTCTTTCATTTGATCAGTGCTGTAAAGCAGGGTTGATTCAATTCAGTTTAGGAAATCGCCAATTTGTGCAAATCATCTCTGGCAACAGCAGTTCTGTAACAGCATAACTCCACTAACTAATAAACCTGAATGAAACAACATAACAATGCCTATCAACAACAAGCTGGGAGGATGCAGGAAGCATCCCCACATACAAACCACTATAAATGAATATACATGTAAACACACACTCTGTAATCTCTAACCTTTATACCCAGCTAAGCGTTACTGCAGCAACTTGAGTCAACACTGGCTTCTAATGAGAGAACGAGAGAGATGAAGTACAGTGTCAGCTTGGGAGGCATTGCTCATTTTCAGCCTTGACACACCTCCGGCCCACCCCTTCAGTATCCACAGACTAACACACACACACACACTTCTCATTCAATATCCCCCCACTGATACACATTAACCCAGTGACCTGCCTCCCTCCTCATTTGCCTAATAACCCCAATCCCACTCCAGGCCTCACCTTGACCACTCATCTCCACACCATTAAAGCCCTGTATATTTAGCTATAAAGCTTCCTTCCTGTGTCGTGTGTATATGGACGGATGAGGACCAGGGCCGTTCTGTCCAGTTGGCAAAATCTGAGAGTCCTAAAGAGGGGCTTTATGCATATTAACAAGGCTCTGGTCCTCTGCTGGACTGGTCTGTAAGGTTAGGGGGTCAGATGTCAGGGCTGGAGTGGGATGGAGGTGCTTTATTGGAACAGGAATAGGGCTGACAGGCGCACACACACACCCAAACACAAACCCACACTCTCTGATTGCCCAGCGTGTCTGCAAACAGAGACACTCCTTCCATCCGTTTCTAAATAGATTGGGGTTGGCCCGGTCGGGAGGCTGCTCAGTGATATTTCTACAACTGCTCAGAGTACCACAACAAAACTTTACAGAGACAGTTATACAATCATTCTGCTTCCTCTCGACATGGAGTTGGGCAATAAACAGGATCAATTTTATTATAGAAATGCAGTAAATGAGCTTCAACTTCCTTCATTTCTTGGATGATCTCACTAAAACTCAGACCCTGGCTACTGCCCTGGTGACATGTACTCTTGACTTACTAACAGCAGAGCTCCCTCTCCCTCTGTTACTGTTGCTCTCATGTAGCGTCTGTACCGGTTTTCCCTCATCAGTATTGTGTTCATAGTCACCGTCCAGAGGAATCCTGCTCTGCCACCTGCATTCTAATCCTAATATTATATCCTCTGCTATTAGAACATATCATATAGGAGTTAGGCCTAGTATCAAAAAAATAAAAATAATAATAAATAAAAATACTATATAAAATAATACTAAATAAAAAGTCACTAATAATTAAAGAGCAGCAGTAAAAATAACAATAGCGAGGCTATATACAGGGGGTACCAGTATCTTGCTACCTATGTGCAAATGGACTAATACCTGACATCGCCTTGCCCACAAATCAATTCCAGCTTTATCAGATACTTAGAATTACTCATGAGTACTTATATATAAGAAGACATAGAAGAAAAGAAACTGACACTGCATTCAGATAGCTGACCCAAAGTGTAACCAAAACACAAAGGAGCTCCCTGAAATGTTTTCCATAAAGAAATGTCATAATCATGTTCAATGGTTGTGGGGATTAGGAAGGAATCCATGGAGGCTTTCATTGGGATCTATTGTGTGCCTAAACATACATATACTAAATGGGAGCATTATAGTGGTAGACTCTAGATTATAAACACAGAGAAGGTAGCTAAGGCAGTGGACTACATTTAGTATGGATCACCTCACATATTGATGGTACGTCACTCAGAGGTCCTAGAGTCAGTACTTCACATTTAGGCAGGACGTCGTCAACGATGTCTCAATCAGCATTCACACTTGTCGCATGATGCCAGTTGACTGAAAGTGTGAGTTACAAATGGAGTAAATCGCAGTGTATCAACAATGTGCTTTAAATAGTAGTTATTTTTGCTCATGTAAATATGGTCTCTTTCTCAAATAACTTAAAGAGCATCTGGAGAGGTTGGGCAGGCAGGATGGAGTTTTAGAAGATCAGCTACTGTAGGTATAATATAGGAAGACAAGTCCTTACCGCTAAGGGGTGCTGCAGTATTTATATAGATGGGCAGGATGCCACTAGCCCCCTGCTTGAAACTGTTCTAGTTTCAATGCCAGCCTACTGATTCAGAAGCCTCTGTGCCCAGCCTAAGATTCACAGGGTCATTGGCCTGAATATGAGCAGCAGACAGACAAGGGGGAGAGTCAAAACTGTCAGAATAAATACTGCCTCTAACAATTCAGTTCAGTGCATGCAACATTTTGTTGTTCATTTCAACATCTTCAACACACGACAGAGGCTACAAAAGTCTTGAATTATTCTATAATCTCACCATAGTCAACAAACAACTAAACTAGCTCTGCTCTCACACACTGATTTGACATGCAGACTATAAAACTCACAGACAGAACTGGAATAGTCAGCTACTGTGCTACAACACTGACACAGCTGTAATGCTATCCAACTGAAATATTCCACTGTGAAAACCCTATTCATGGGTCCTGAGCGTACAGTAGGCTTGTTGCTATGTACTGTACAGAGCTAGGGAATTACCCATCCCTTTCATAACGTATCGAAAACTGAACTTCCATTTACATCAGCCCAACCATTCAGGAGTAAACTTGGTATATGTGGCAATTTGGACAAAATTGAATAACACTATATAAGGTAGAATGTATTATATAAAAACATATGGTAGAAATTACTAAAGATTAGATGATTTTTTTATGTACCATAGAAAAGTGCCGCAGTTCAATGGTTGGACTTTAGTCTCAGAACGTGATTCTACTGATGTTCTGGAGTGGTACCTTTGGAATTCAAGTCTCAAAATCTCATAGAAAAATATGTCATAGGAAGGTAACTTTGGACAAGATGAAATTGTGGCTCAGCCTTTAACAAGAGAGACCCAAGATCAATCAGTAGGAACAGTTTCAATTACTTAAATAAACATAGGATATTCAAGCTAAAAAGCCTGCTGGGTTTACGAGAGAAACCCATAGGGCACTTGGTACTGTACTCTTTGTCTTGTTCAGGGTTTGACATCAGCTCAGTGTGCAGAGTGGGACAGTTGTGGCCAGTGAGGGTGTATCTATCTACTGAGAGTCAAGCCATCTACCCTCTGATAAACATATGACCAATATGGATCAATGTTAACAGCAGCCTCCAGCAGTATACATCCCCATAGGAGGACATGGAAAATTGTGAAAGGATATTTGTATAATCCATACTGTTGCTATATACAGTAATTAAAGCTACAGGGCACAGTAGGTTAACTCTTGCCCTAGAGGCTGCAGAAAGCAGAGTGGTGATCTGATATAAGTATCCACATCATGACAGAGACTGACTGACTGGGGCCTAGGCCTGTGCTCTTCAGCTGACGGTGTGTGAGCGTGTGTGTTCACTGCACGGTCTGGTACAAGTAGCCTCTCTTGTAAGCACTCAGGGGGTAGAATGTGGCAACGACAAACTTCCCATCAAAGGTCCGTCCCATCAGCAGTCTCTGGGCCTCTTTGGAGTCGCCTGCGTTAGCGTATTCTACAAACACCTGAGGGAAACACACACATACACACACAGAGATTAAGACAAGAAGAGACAGTAAAAATGCAGGTCTACAATATGTACAAATATATACTTTTGAAAGATTGTATGGAAGTATTTAAATGACAACAATAAACCACTGGTAATGGGGCTAGTGTGTCTTACCTGTCCTTTGCCTGGGTTCTCCTTGGGAATGAGAAGAGAGACCACAGAGCCGTACTTCTGACACTCCTCCTTCATGTCCTCCAAGATGTCTGCCAACACAACAGCATCATGCTAGTTAGTCACACTCACAATATCATTTTGATCAGTGTAAATAAAAAATAGGGGGCAAACTTTGCACCTGTTTTGCATTTTTGCAAAAAGAAATGGTGCCATTTCCATGTATTTCTTTATTCACAACGTAGCATCTGACCATGTGTTTTAAAGGGATACTGCGACATTCTGACAATTAATAAATGTTTCTACTTACCCAGATGAACTTGTGGATGAAACATTTGTCTCTGCTCGCAGTATGAAGGAAGTTAGAGGTACAGTGCCTCCAGAAAGTATTCACAACCCTTGACTTTTTCCAAATGTTGTTGTGTTACAGCCTGAATGTAATTGTGTCACTGGCCTACAGTCGTGGTCAAAAGTTGAGAATGACACAAATATAAATGTTCAGTCTGCTGCCTCAGTTTTTATGATGGCAATTTGCATATACTCCAGAATGTTATGAAGAGTGATCAGATGAATTGCAATTAATTGCAAAGTCCCTCTTTGCCATGAAAATGAACTTAATCCCCCCAAAACATTTCCACTGCATTTCAGCCCTGCAACAAAAGGACCAGCTGCCATCATGTCAGTGATTCTCTCGTTAACACAGGTGAGAGTGTTGACGAGGACAAGGCTGGAGATCACTCTGTCATGCTGATTGAGTTAGAATAACAGACTGGAAGCTTTAAAAGGAGGGTGGTGCTTGAAATCATTGTTCTTCCTCTGTTAACCATGGTTACCTGCAAGGAAACACGTGCCGTCATCATTGCTTTGCACAAAAAGGGCTTCACAGGCAAGGATATTGCTGCTAGTAAGATTGCACCTAAATCAACCATTTACCGGATCATCAAGAACTTCAAGGAGAGAGGTTCAATTGTTGTGAAGAAGGCTTCAGGGCGCCCAAGAAAGTCCAGCAAGCGCCAGGACCGTCTCCTAAAGTTGATTCAGCTGCGGGATCGGGGCACCACCAGTGCAGAGCTTGCTCAGGAATGGCTGCAGGCAGGTGTGAGTGCATCTGCACGCACAGTGAGGCAAAGTCTTTTGGAGGATGGCCTGGTGTCAAGAAGGGCAGCGAGGAAGCCACTTCTCTCCAGGAAAAACATCAGGGACAGACTGATATTCGGCAAAAGGTACAGGGATTGGACTGCTGAGGACTGGGGTAAAGTCATTTTCTCTGATGAATCCCCTTTCCGATTGTTTCAGGCATCCGGACAAAAGCTTGTCCGGAGAAGACAAGGTGAGCGCTACCATCAGTCCTGTGTCATGCCAACAGTAAAGCACCCTGAGACCATTCATGTGTGGGGTTGCTTCTCAGCCAAGGGAGTGGGCTCGCTCACAATTTTGCCTAAGAACATAGCCATGAATAAAGAATGGTCCCAACATATCCTCAAAGAGAAACTTCTCCCAACCATCCAAGAACAGTTTGGTGACGAACAATGCCTTTTCCAGGATGATGGAGCACCTTGCCATAAGGCAAAAGTGATAACTAAGTGGCTCGGGGAACAAAACATCGACATTTTGGGTCCATGGCCAGGAAACTCCCCAGACCTTAATCCCATTGAGAACTTGTGGTCAATCCTCAAGAGGCGTGTGGACAAACAAAAACCCACAAATTCTGACAAACTTCAAGCATTGATTATGCAAAAATGGGCTGCCATCAGTCAGGATGAGGCCCAGAAGTTAATTGACAGCATGCCGGGGCGGATTGCAGAGGTCTTGAAAAAGAAGGGTCAACACTGCAAATATTGACTCTTTGCATAAACTTAATGTAATTGTCAATAAAAGCCTTTGACACTTATGGAATGCTTGTAATTATACTTCAGTATACCATAGTAACATCTGACAAAAATATCTCAAAACACTGAAGCAGCAAACTTTGTGAAGACCAATACTTGTGTAATTCTCAAAACCTTTGACCACGACTGTACACATAATACCCCATGTGGAATTATATTGTTAGACATTTTTACAAAGTCATTAAAAATGAAAAGCTGAAATGTCGAGTCATAAAGTATTCAACCCCTTTGTTACGGCAAGCCTAAATAAGTTCAGAAGTAAAGATGTGCTTAACAAGTCACATAATAAGGTTAATGGACTCACTGTGTGCAATCGAAGTGTTTAACATCATTTTTGAATGACTACCCCGTCTCTGTACCCCACACATACAATTATCTTTAAGGTCCCTCAGTCGAGCAGTGAATTTCAAATAGATTCAACCACAAAGACCAGGGAGGTTTTCCAATGGTTCTCAAAGAAAGGCACCTATTGGTAGATTATATGATGTTTTTATGGTATAATGATGTCATGCCATAGTATTGTGAGGACAGGGAAAGAGTTAAGAGATGAGTGGTTTGGGGCCATGAAGTCTACATTCCATTATGTCAAGGTAGATTAGTGATGTTTAGGATAGCATGAGTGATGTTTAGGATAGTGACTTGGGGTAAAGAGTGATGAACATCAAAGGCAGGGAGTGCCCATGGAGACTTGCCAGATGTATACCAGGAAGATGGTAATAAAGGCTATATAAGATAGAGTGTCTCCTTTGTTAAGTTAGTTCAACTGACGAAGGGCAAAGCCATGTCCGTTTGTTAGATGAACCCACGAGCTCGTGATTCAATAAATACTTTGTATGAAATCTCCACAGAATGTCTAAGTATATCCTTGCATCCTTGATACCTGAGAAACTCATCATAACAGTAGATGGGTCAAAATAAAAAAAAGCAGACATTGAATATCCCTTTGAGCATGGTGAAGTTATTTTTACATTTACATTTTTAGTCATTTAGCAGACGCTCTTATCCAGAGCGACTTACAGTTAGTGAGTGCATACATTATTATTTTATACTGGCCCCCCGTGGGAATCGAACCCACAACTTAGCTGCAGGACATTAAGCAAACCGCTCAGGGATTTCACCATGAGGCCAATGGACACTTTAAAACAGTTACAGAGTTTAATGGCTGTAATAGGAGAAAACTGAGGATGGATCAACAACATTGTAGTTACTCCACAACACTAACCTAAATGACAGAGTGAAAAGAAGGAAGCCTGTCCAGAATACAAATATTCCAAAACATGCATCCTGTTTGCAATAAGGCACTAAAGTGAAGCTGAAAAAAAAAATGGCAAAGAAATTAACTTTATGTCCTGAATACAAAGCATTATGTTATGTTTGCGGCAAATCCAACATAACACATCACAGAGTACCATTCTTCATATTTTCAAGCATGGTGGTGGCTGCATCATGTTATGGGTATGCTTGTCATTGGCAAGGGAGTTTTTTAGGATAAAAATAAACTGAATAGAGTTAAGCACAGGCAGAATCCTAAAGGATTCAGTCTGCTTTCTAACAGACCCTAGGAGACAAATTCACCTTTCAGCAGGACAATAACCTAAAACACAAGGCCAAATATACACTGGAGTTGCTTACCAAGACGACCTTGAATATTCCTGAGTGGCCTAATTACAGTTTGGACGTAAATCAGCTTGAAGGTCTATGGCAAAACTTGAAAATGGCTGTCTAGCAATGATCAACAACCAACTTGACAGAGCTTGTAGAATTTTAAAAATAATAATGTGCAAATATTGTACAATCCAGGTGTGCAAAGCTCTTAGAGACTTACATCTGTAATCGCTATCAAAGGTTATTCTAACATGTATTGACTCAGGGGGTGTGAATACTTATGTAAATGAGATATTTCTGTATTTCATTTTCAATAAATTAGCTAACATTTCTAAAAACATGTTTTCACTTTGTCATTATGAGGAATTGTGTGTAGATGGGTGACAGAAAACAAAATCAATTTAATCCATTTTGAATTCAGGCTGTAACACAACAAAATGTGGAATAAGTCAAGGGGGTATGAATATGAATACTTTCTGTAGGCAGTGTAGTTTCGCGAGCCAATGCTAACTAGTATTAGCTGACTGGATGTCTACCGGTACACTCTCAGAACTACCTCTTAACTTCCTTCATACTGCATGCAGAGACAAACATTTTATCCACGAGTTAACCTGACTCTGGGTAATTAGAAACATTTCTTAATTACCAGAATATTGCAGTGCAGAGTCAACGAAGCATGAAGTGGACAGCAGAATTGTGCAGACTTCCGCAACAACTAAGAGCGCAAAGCGTGGATAAACTTCTCAGCTGTTTTGGTCCCACGGACACCACATGTACAGATATGTGCATTGCGCTCATCTGTAATATCTACGGTTAATCCTGCTGCTCGTGGCAACGTCATATCACTGAGTCTATATATAGCTTCATCATATTGTTTAGTTCACCGATGACTTGTGGCACTGACTTGTGGTGCCACAAGCCCCAGTGTATTTCCAACGCTGATCTTCATACAGACCAACTGTAGGAGCTATTTGTTCTTACATTTATCGTCAGTGGTTCCAAAAAGTTGGTTCGAAAAGGCTGTGCCTTACCTTCATACTCCTCCTCATTGTGTAGGTGGCTGTCATCAATGAGGTTGAGCAGGCGCAGAACAGGAGAGGGCAGCAGAACCAAGTCTTCTATGTGAGGAGCTGACACACACACACACCCTTTTCTTCAATCAATAGGTTTAAGAAGCCTTTTATATGGTTTATACAGCACCACCCAACCTCTCTATTATGATTATAATCTTTTTTGTTTTCAGTGAAAATTCAATATGCATATCATAGAGGTAGATTACAAATCGAACGAAAGAGTGTGTTGGTGGGCAGGTGCAGTGATAGATGGTAAGATTATGCTGTAATGCAAGCTTTCATATGAGCTGGATGAGAATGAGGTACAGTGCCTATCATAAGTATCCACTCCCCTTCGATTTCTTCAGATTTTATTGTGTTACAAAGTGGGATTAAAATGGATTTGTAATTTTTTGTCAACGATCCACACAAAATACTAATACATGTCAAAGTGGAAGAAAAATGTTTTTATTTTTATGAAAAATAAAACACTAACATACCTTGATTAGATAAGTATTCACCGCCTTGAGTTAATAAATGTTAGAAACACCTTTGGTGGCAGAGATTACAGCTGTGAATCTTCTTGGGTAAAAATTCTTCAAGCTCTGTCAAGGTTTTGGGGATCATGGCTAGACAGCAATGTTCAAGTCTTGCCATAGATTTTCAAGCAGACTTAAGTCAAAACTAACTTGGCCACTTAGGAAACTTCAGTGTTGATTTGGCCTTATGTTGTACAGTACCAGTCAAAAGTTTGGACACACCTACTCACTCAAGGGTTTTTCTTTATTTTTACTATTTTCTACATCGTAGAATAATAGTGGAGACATCAAAACTATCAAATAAGACATATGAAATCATGTAGTAACCAAAAAAGTGTTAAACTTTTCTTCAAAGTAACCACCCTTTGCCTTGATGACAGCTTTGCACATTCTTGGCATTCTCTCAACCAGCTTCATGAGGTAGTCACCTGGAATGCATTTCAATTAACAGGTGTACCTTGTTAAAAGTTAATTTGTGGAATTTCTTTCCTTCTTAATGCGTTTGAGCCAATCAGTTGTGTTGTGACAAGGTAGGGGTGGTATACAGAAGATAGCCCTATTTGGTAAAAGACCAAGTCCTTATTATGGCAAGAACAGCTCAAATAAGCAAAGAGAAACGACAGTCCATCATTACTTTAAGACATAAAGGTCAGTCAATCCGGACAATTTCAAGAACTTTGAAAGTTTCTTCAAGTGCAGTCGCAAAACCCATCAAGCGCTATGATGAAACTGGCTCTCATGAGGACCGCCACAGGAAAGAAAGACCCAGAGTTACCTCTGCTGCAGAGTTCATTAGAGTTAACTGCACCTCAGATTGCAGCCCAAATAAATGCTTCACAGAGTTAAAATAACAGACACATCTCAACATCAACTATTCAGAGGAGACTGCGTGAATCAGGCCTTCATGGTCGAATTGCTGCAAATAAACCACTACTAAAGGACACCAATAAGAAGAAGAGACTTGCTTGGGCCAAGAAACACGAGCAATGGACATTAGACCATGGAAATCTGTCCTTTGGTCTGATGAGTCCAAATTTAAGATTTTTGGTTCCAACTGCCATGTCTTTGTGAGATGCAGAGTAGGTGAACGGATGATCTCTGCATGTGTGGTTCCCACCATGAAGCATGGAGGAGGTGGTGTGAGGGTGCTTTGCTGGTGACACTGTCAGTGATTTATTTAGAACTCAAGGCACACTTAACCAGCATGGCTACCACAGCATTCTGCAGCGATACGCCATCCCATCTGGTTTGCGCTTAGTGGGACTATCATTTGTTTTTCAACAGGACAATGACCCAAAACACACCTCCAGGCTGTGTAAGGGCTATTTGACCAAGAAGGAGAGTGATGGAGTGCTGCATCAGATGACCTGGTCTCCACAATCACACGACCTCAACCCTACTGAGATGGTTTGGGATGAGTTGAACCACAGAGTGAAGGAAAAGCAGCCAACAAGTGCTCAGCATATGTGGGAACTCCTTCAAGACTGTTGGAAAAGCATTCCTCATGAAGCTGGTTGAGAGAATGCCAAGAGTGTGCAAAGCTGTCAAAGGCAAAGGGTGGCTACTTTGAAGAATATAAAATATATTTTGATTTATTTAACACTTTTTTGGTTACTACATGATTCCATATGTGTTATTTCATAATTGTTATGTCTTCACTATTATTCTACAATGTAGAAAATAGTAAAAATAAAGAAACCCTTGAATGAGTAGGTGTGTCCAAACTTTTGACTGGTACTGTAGGTTATTGTCCTGCTGAAAGGTGAATTCCTCTCCCAGTGTCTGGTGAATGCAGACTGAAGCAGGTTTCCCTCTAGGATTTTGCCTGAGCTTAGCTCCATCCCATTTCTTTTTATCCTGAAAGTCTCCCCAGTCTTTGCCAATGTCAAGCATACCCATACCATGATGCAGCCACCACCATTCTTGAAGATAAGGAGGCAGTTACTCAGTGATGTGTTGTATTTGCCCCAATCATACAGCTTTGCATTTAAGCCAAAAAGTGTTTTCCTTTGTCGTGTTGTTTTTGTGTTTTTTTTTTTTTTTACAGTATTACTTTAGTGCCTGGTTGTATACAGGTGCACGTTTATTTTATTTTAATTCTGTATATTTGTATTCTTTTCGCTCTATCATTGAGGTCATTATTGTGGAGTCACTACAATGTTGTTGATCCAACCTCAGTTTTCTCCCATCACTGCCATTGAACTCAGTAACTGTTTTAAAATCAACTCATGGTGACATCCCTAAGCAGTTTCCTTAATGTCCTGCAGCTAAGTTCAGAAGGATGACTGTATCTTTGATGTGCCTGGGTGGTTTAATACATCCTCAACAGCATAATTATTAACTTGACCATGCTTAAAGAGATATTCAATGTCTGATCTATTATTGTTACACATCTACCAATCACTTCCCTTCTTTATGAGACTTTCGAAAGACTCCCTGGTCTTTGTTGTTGAATCTGTGCTTGAAATTCAATACTTGACTGAGGGACCTTACAGATGTTGTATGTATGGGGGACAGAGGAAGGGATAGTCATTCAAAAATGATGTCAACCCCTATTATTTCACTTATGTAAACTTATGTGATTTGTTAAGCCAAATTTTACTACTGAACTAATTTACGCTTGCCTAAAGAAAGGGGGTGAATACTTATGCAACGACTATATTTTTGTTCTTAAATTTGTATTCATTTGTAGAATTTTCTTTTCACTTTGACATTATGGAGTATTTTGTGTAGAGCAATGACAAAAAAAAAAAATCACAATTAAATCCATTTCAATTCCAGTTTGTAACGCAACAAAACATGAAAAAAATCCAAGAGGGGTGAATACTTATGACACCACCGGATGTGCCCATATCTGCTGTGGACTTTGCATTGGTGTTTCTGATTACCAAAGGGAATGCTGAAGAAAGGGCTAAGCAGGGCCGTCTCGGCTGTGCCTCTGTGCTTGGGGTCGTTGTGAAGCATGCTGCAGGTGCATACAAACATTACAAAAATGAATGTCAACGTTAGGAACCCCTCTCTCAAGTTTACAATGTAGAAAATGACGAGTTATGTTTAAGGGAGTGTAGAGTCAATTTGGTACAACGGATCAAATGTCTGCATTTATGTACAAACTAAAACAATAAAAACAAAATGCATATGGATGAATGAATGAATGAATGAATGTTGTTACCTCTTGATCAGGTCTCTGAGGTGATAGACAGGGATAGCAGGACACACCACACTGTTACTGGCAAAGATATGGTCGACTATTGCTGCACTGTTGTCCTGCAAGAGCAAAAGAACAGTAGGCTACAGAACAGCAGGTTGGACAACACACCCATATCTGTCTAATAAAATGTATATTACCTAAATGTCTTATTTATCTATTTATAGCATTCGGAAAGTATTCAGACCTTCACTTTTTCCACATTTTGTTATGTTACAGCCTTATTCTAAAATGGATTAAATAAATACAAATTCCTTGTCAATCTACACACAATACCTCATAATGACAAAGCAAAAACAGGTTTTTATAAATTTTTGCAAATGTATTAAAAATAAAAAACAGAAATATGACATTTACATAAGTATTAAAACCCTTTGCTATGAGACTCGAAATTGAGCTCAGGTGTATCCTGTTCCATTTATCATCCTTGGATGTTTCTACAACTGAGTCCACCGGTGGTAAATTCAATTGAGTGGACATGATTTAGAAAGACTCACACCTGTCTATATAAAGACCCCACAAAACCGAGCCATGAGGTCGAAGGTATTGTCCATAGAGCTCCGAGACAGGATTATGTCGAGGTACAGATCTGGAGAAGGGTACCAAGAAATGTCTGCAGCATTGAATGTCCCCAACAACACAGTGGCCTCCATCATTCTTAAGTGGAAGAAGTTTGGAACCACCAGCACTTTTCCTAGAGCTGGCCGCCTGGCCAAACTGAGCAATCGGGGGAGAAGGGCCTTGGTCAGGAAGGTGACCAAGAACCCGATGGTCACTGACAGAGCTCCAGAGTTCCTCTGTGGAAATGGGAGAACTTTGCAGAAGGACAACAATTAGGCTTTTGTGGTAGAGTGGTCAGACGGAAGCCACTCCTCAGTAAAAGGCACATGACAGCCCGCTTGGAGTTTGCCAAAAGGCACCTAAAGGACTCTCAGACCATGAGAAACAAGATTCTCTGGTCTGATGAAACCAAGATTGAACTCTTTGGTCTGAATGCCAAGCGTCACAGGAGGAAACCAGGCATCGCTCATCACCTGGCCAATACCATCCTTACGGTGAAGCATGGTGGTAGCAGCATCATGCTGTGGGGATGTTTTTCAGGGGCAGGGACTGGAAGACTAGTCAGGATCGAGAGAAAGATGAACGAAGCAAAGTACAGAGAGATCCCTGATGAAAACCTGCTCCAGAGCGCTCAGGCCTCAGACTGGGGCGAAGGTTCACCTTCCAACAGGACAACGACTCTAAGCACAAAGCCAAGACAATGCAGGAGTGGCTTCGGGACAAGTCTCAATGTTCTTGAGTGGCCCAGCCAGAGCCCGGACTTGAACCCGATTGAACATCTCTGGAGAGACCTGAAAATAGCTGCGCAGCGACGCTCCCCATCCAACCTGACAGAGCTTGAGAGATCTGCAGAGAAAAATGGGCGAAACTCCCCAAATACAGGTGCGCCAAGCTTGTAGTGTCATACCCAAGAAGACTCGAGGCTGTAATCGCTGCCAAAGGTGCTTCAACAAAGTACTGAGTAAAGGGTCTGAATACTTATGTAAATGTAATATTTCCGTTTTATTTTTAATACATTTGCAAGAATTTCTAAAAACCAGTTTTTGCTTTGTCATTATGGGGTACTGTGTGTAGATTGATGAGGGAAAAAAACAATTTAATCCATTTTAGAATAAGGCTGTAATGTAACAATGTGGAAAAAGTGAAGGGGTCTGAGTACTTTATGAATGCACTGTATGTGAAGAACATATTGATCTATTAAGCTACAGGTGGATCAGAGTCCACTGCATTCCTAGGAAAACAAGTACCCATGTATCCATTAGCAACAGTCCTATGGAACACAGTACACTGTATGTCTGGCTATGTAATCACAGGGGATGGGTGTATATGACAATAATGTGGTAAAGAACAGTCTTTTAAAAAGGTGTGTTTGTGCTGGTTTGGAACCAAAGCCTGCACACTCAGTATAGTGGCAATACAGGCCCGGAGTCGGAGAGCAGTGCTGTGGACGTACCTTCCACTCGGGTGACCTGACAGTGTCTTTGAGTTTGATGCCTGAGTACATCTCCAGCAGGATGATACCCAGGCTCCAGAGGTCCACAGCGGCCGAGCAGCAAGAGTTGCCCTCCACCTCCAGCCCCGCCTGGGACAGCGAGTTCTGACGCTCAGCCTCCGGGGCACGGTACCCATCCGTCTGGATGTACTTCACGTCCTTGGAACACACACGGCGAGAACGGACACTATTATACAGGCCGAAAACCACACACACCTAAGTTTAACCTGGTCCATATAATTGTTTTCTTGTTGTATGTCACCTAATTTTATGCATAACTGATCAACGTACAAAGATGCTAAAACCAACTTGAAAACCCTCCCTCAGAGGTATGTAGCCCACACAAACCCCTGTTCTCGAGTCCACTTCACCTGGTTACCCTCCTTGAAGCCGAGTCCAAAGTCGATGAGTTTGAAGCACTCGTCGTCTGCACTCCAGAGCACATTGCGGGGCTTGAGGTCTGCATGGACGTAGCCCTCTCGGTGGAGGAAGGCCAGGGCCTCCAGGATGTCTCTGGCACAGTGCTGCACCAGCCACATGGAGTGGCCCTGCTGCTGGGCACCACCACTCTGGGGGCTGCCCGCCTGGCCCTGGGTACTGGCCCTAACCAGCAGCTCAGACACACTGACATCCAGCAGCTCCAGCAGCAGGCAGCGTGTGGCCACGCCCACATGGCTGTGGTTGGTGAACACCCCATACAGCGTTACTATGGAGACATACAGTCAGCATAAGCACAGATTTGATTGGGTGGTGAAGTCAGGGGCTCTGTTTGAATACTCATAAAATGCATCCCTTCCTTGAGGTTACACTGATGTGATCTGTAAAGCAAGGTTATCACCCTGTTATAAAAGGTTATAAAACATTGCATGTGTTATAAAAACATGGAAGTCTTATCTGAGTATTCACGTATCATGAATGTAAAGTAAGTCTATATGGCGATATCGATTTCATAATCAAAACCATATTCTTTTAAAGCCCACTCCGTCAACAATTCCAAAGTCCACGACTTGTAAATGCAGTGATGATCAATAAATATGGAATTGTTTTATATAGGGGCAAAGTAAACTCTCCAACATCGTATCTTCCATTGAATTCTTGTAGAACAAATCAAGAGCTTGAACCTTACACAAAGGAGACCGAGGTTGGGTTATTAGTAGAGAACCACCGATAATCTGCTGAGCCGATATATCGGGTCAATATTGGCTTTTTCTAGTCTATTGGTCCTTCTCTAAGGCTTTGCTGATAGTCACTCTACATTGCAAAGCTGCTGCTATGCCAGCCGCCACTCACCGCCTGAGCCACGAGCACTGCACAATGCCAGGGAATGTCTAGCTGGGAAAATCAGCAGCGGGAGGAGGCTAGCTCATTCTCCAACACAAAGGTGCAGTATTGAGAAATTGATGAATTCACACAGTGACCAAAATCAAACTCCAGTTGCAAATATTATTTCAGTTAATTCACTAATAAGGCTTGTGTCAACGTGCCCGGACATGCAAGCAATAAACAAGCTAGCTAAGCAGATAGCTACAGTGGCTTGCGAAAGTATTCACCCCCCTTGGCATTTTTCTTATTTTGTTGCCTTACAACCTGGAATTAAAATTTGATTTTGGGTGGGTTTGTATCATTTAATTTACACAACATGCCTACCACTTTGAAGATGCAAAATATTTGTTAATGTGAAACAAACAAGAAATAATACAACAAAAAAACAGAACTTGAGCGTGCATAACTATTCATCCCCCCCCCCCTACCCCACTTTGTAGAGCCACCTTTTGCAGCAATTAGCTGCAAGTCTCTTGGGGTATGTCTCTATAAGCTTGGCACATCTAGCCACTGGGATTTTTGCCCATTCTTCAAGGAAAAACTGCTCCAGCTCCTTCAAGTTGGATGGGTTCCGCTGGTGTACAGCAATCTTTAAGTCATACCACAGATTTTCAATTGGATTGAGGTCTGGACTTTGACTAGGCCATTCCAAGAAATGTAAATGTTTCCCCTTAAACCACTCGAGTGTTGCTTTAGCAGTATGCTTAGGGTAATTGTCCTGCTGGAAGGTGAACCTCCGTCCCAGCCTCAAATCTCTGGAAGACTGAAACAGGTTTCCCTCAAGAATTCCCCTGTATTTAGCGCCATCCATCATTCCTTCAATTCTGACCAGTTTCCCAGTCCCTGCCGATGAAAAACATCCCCACAGCATGATGCTGCCACCACCATGTTTCACTGTGGGGATGGTGTTCTCGGGGTGATGAGAGGTGTTGGGTTTGCGCCCGACATAGCGTTTTCCTTGAGTACCTTCTTCCATATGTTTGGTGAGTCTCCCACATGCCTTTTGGCAAACACCAAACGTGTTTGTTTATTTTTTTCTTTAAGCAATGGCTTTTTTCTGGCCACTCTTCCGTAAAGCCCAGCTCTGGAGTATACGGCTTAAAGTGGTCCTATGGACAGATACTCCAATCTCCGCTGTGGAGCTTTGCAGCTCCTTCAGAGTTATCTTTGGTGTCTTTGTTGCCTCTCTGATTAATGCCCTCCTTGCCTGGTCCGTGAGTTTTGGTGGGTGTCCATCTCTTTGCAGGTTTGTTGTGGTGCCATATTCTTTACATTTTTTAAGAATGGATTTAATGGTGCTCCGTGGGATGCTCAAAGTTTCAGATATTTTTTTACAACCCAACCCTGATCTGTACTTCTCCACAACTTTGTCCTTGACCTGTTTGGAGAGCTCCTCGGTCTTCATGGTGCTGCTTGCTTAGTGGTGGCCCTTGCTTAGTGGTGTTGCAGACTCTGGGGCCTTTCAGAACAGGTGTATATATACTGAGATCATGTGACAGATCATGTGACACTTAGATTGCACACAGGTGGACTTTATTTAACTAATTATGTGACTTCTGAAGGTAATTGGTTGCACCAGATCTTAATTTAGGGGCTTCATAGCAAAGGGGGTGAATAAATATGCACGCATCACTTTTCTGTTATTATTATTTTTTAAACAATACCACTTGACCTATTTGGACTATTTTGTGTATGCCCATTACATGAAATCCAAATAAAAATCAATTTAAATTACAGGTTGTAATGCAACAAAATAGGAAAAACACCAAGGGGGATGAATACTTTTGCAAGGCACTGTATGTGACCTGTTAGCAAAGATTACGATAACTAACCCTTTCATCTGTGGTATTAGCTAGCTGGTTAGATAAATATGGTACTAAGATATCAGATAGGAGCTAATAGCCAACATAGCTAGCTAACGGTAGCTGGTTATCATTTTGAACATTAACCATTTTCGGCAAGGAGCCATCTGACTTGTGGTGTAAAGTTAGCTATTTAGTGGTGTGCTGACCTGACCAGCCACAATGATATCCGTAAATTGACAGTTGGTAGTCAGATTAGATGGATTGTCGTCATAGGGAAAGAAAGGAGTTGGCAATTGGTTTAGCTACCAAATAATCTTCCTGCATGTTTATGAACCAAGAAAGCTGTAGATCCGCGTGTGCGCATTCTAAATTCTAAATCTATGAGCAGATATGAGTCATTCAGGCAGAACGTGCATCGTCGTTTCATCTTTTTTTCCTACCCTCGCTCTCCTTGTTAGATATTATGCACATTTACGGCTTGGTAGCAAATGTCATCGCCATTGAGCTAGTTCTCATAGTAGCAGTAAACCGCACCAAGTGATGTGAGCGATGAGGAGATGTGAAAGGGAGCAGAGTTACAGCCTCGCTTTATTTTTTTTAGTGATCCAATAGACATTTTAGTAATTTAGCAGACGCTCTTATCCAGAGCGATTTACAATTAGTGAGTGCATACATTTTTCATACTGGCCCCCCCCCCGTATGAAAAATCATAGCAGTAGGATCAAGTTACTAGCCAATTTAGTTGTTTCGAATTTCGTCCTGGCAGCTGAGTTGTTTAGAGATGCGTCCTGACAGCTGAAAAAATACCTTTTCCCGATCACGGAAAATGAAGAATAAAAATAATACTTGTTTCATAAGCATCCATGCTCACAAATCTTGATGTTACGTTGGACCCATTTGCATTGAATTGTTATTATTTTATATTCTCAAACTAACAGCAGTGCCTATATGATGTCCTTCCATACATGCTGGAGTGATTTCTTCTTTGCAAATGTTGTGGATCAGTAGGCTATAAATCCCAAATCTGTAGCACCATAGACTCCACTGATCAGCCAAAACAAGCGCAGTAAGTCAATGCATGCACATACTATTCTTCAGTAGCAATTTCTGCATGTAAATCTTTGTGGGGCAAACAAAAACATGGGATGCATGCCAGCAAAGACAACACTAAACAATGCATGAATTGCACTATAACGGTGACAAACGGTGCCCACAAACTGTTAGGGCCTAAATAAAGCTGTCCCAACAGCAGAATCCCAACATCTTACCACTGCTACACCTGGCTATCAGCGGAGCCTTGTCTGGCAGCAAAACAGTTCATTCAGCCTCATTTACTGCCTTTTAAAAAAACATAGCAGATATGGCTGACTTGCTTAAACAAATGTGGTTTCGAATGACAATTGAGATGTACAAACTATGGCATAAGGGGACGACAAGCGGATAAGAAGCAATCCGTAATTTCAATTAAGACATTAATGAGCGAGCTAGGACAGACGTAGTCAATATAACTATTTGTTTAGCACTTTTGAAATGTACAGCGACAGAATTCAGAATATGGGCCGTTCTTACAGCGCTCTCCCTGTACACCAAGTCAGAACCGTAGGATAAATAAAGGGGACATACAGTGGGGAGAACAAGTATTTGATACACTGCCGATTTTGCAGGTTTTCCTACTTATAAAGCATGTAGAGGTCTGTAATTTTAATCATAGGTACACTTCAACTGAAGAGACGGAATCTAAAACAAAAACAAAAAATCCAGAAAATCACATTGTATGATTTTTAAGTAATTCATTTGCATGTTATTGCATGACATAAGTATTTGATCACCTACCAACCAGTAAGAATTCCGGCTCTCACAGACCTGTTAGTTTTTCTTTAAGGAGCCCTCCTGTTCTCCACTCATTAAACTGCACCTGTTTGAACTCATTACCTGTATAAAAGACACCTGTCCACACACTCAATCAAACAGACTCCAACCTCTCCACAATGGCCAAGACCAGAGAGCTGTGTAAGGACATCAGGGATAAAATTGTAGACCTGCAGAAGGCTGGGATGGGCTACAGGACAATAGGCAAGCAGCTTGGTGAGAAGGCAACAACTGTTGGTGCAATTATTAGAAAATGGAAGAAGTTCAAGATGACGGTCAATCACCCTCGGTCTGGGGCTCCATGCAAGATCTCACCTCGTGGGGCATCAATGATCATGAGGAAGGTGAGTGATCAGCCCAGAACTACACGGCAGGACCTGGTCAATGACCTGAAGAGAGCTGGGACCACAGTCTCAAAGAAAACCATTAGTAACGCACTACGCCGTCATGGATTAAAATCCTGCAGCGCACGCAAGGTCCCCCTGCTCAAGCCAGCGCATGTCCAGGCCCGTCTGAAGTTTGCCAATGACCATCTGGATGATCCAGAGGAGGAATGGGAGAAGGTCATGTGGTCTGATGAGACAAAAATAGAGCTTTTTGGTCTAAACCACTCGCCGTGTTTGGAGGAAGAAGAAGGATGAGTACAACCCCAAGAATATCATCCCAACCATGATGCATGGAGGTGGAAACATCATTATTTGGGGATGCTTTTCTGCAAAGGGGACAGGACGACTGCACCGTATTGAGGGGAGGATGGATGGGGCCATGTATCGCGAGATCTTGGCCAACAACCTCCTTCCCTCAGTAAGAGCATTGAAGATGGGTCGTGGCTGAGTCTTCAAGCATGACAACAACCCGAAACACACAGCCAGGGCAACTAAGGAGTGGCTCCGTAAGAAGCATCTCAAGGTCCTGGAGTGGCCTAGCCAGTCTCCAGACCTGAACCCAATAGAAAATCTTTGGAGGGAGCTGAAAGTCTGTATTGCACAACGACAGCCCCGAAACCTGAAGGATCTGGAGAAGGTCTGTATGGAGGAGTGGGCCAAAATCCCTGCTGCAGTGTGTGCAAACCTGGTCAAATCCTACAGGAAACATATGATCTCTGTAATTGCAAACAAAGGTTTCTGTACCAAATATTAAGTTCTGCTTTTCTGATGTATCAAATACTTATGTCATGCAATAAAATGCAAATGAATTACTTAAAAATCATACAATGTGATTTTCTGGATTTTTGTTTTAGATTCCGTCTCTCACAGTTGAAGTGTACCTATGATAAAATATTACAGACCTCTACATGCTTTGTAAGTAGGAAAACCTGCAAAATCGGCAGTGTATCAAATACTTGTTCTCCCCACTGTATAAGCAGACAATGAAAGCGCTTACAATATTTGATGATTACATATATCTAAAACAGGTTATAGGCTACATGTGCACCACCAAGTCAGAACAGTAGGCGAAATTAAGAGGAGAAAATAGACCAAATTATTAGGGTGAGGCACATGGGCTACTAACAGCTTACTACACAACATACAGTTGAAGTCGGAAGTTTACATACACCTTAGCCAAATACATTTAAACTCAGTTTTTCACAATTCCTGACATTTAATCCTAGTAAAAATTCCCTGTCTTGGGTCAGTTGGGATCACCTCTTTATTTTAAGAATGTGAAATGTCAGAATAATAGTAGAGAGAATTATTTCTTTCAGCTTTTATTTCTTTCATCACATTCCCAGTGGGTCAGAAGTTTACATACACTCAATTAGTATTTGGTAGCATTTCCTTTAAATTGTTTAACTTGGGTCAAACATTTCGGGTAGCCTTCCACAAGCTTCCCACAATAAATTGGGTGAATTTTGGCCCATTCCTCCTGACAGAGCTGGTGAAACTGAGTCAGGTTTGTAGGCCTCCTTGCTCGCACATGCTTTTTCAGTTCTGCCCACAAATGTTCTATAGGATTGAGGTCAGGGCTTTGTGATGGCCACTCCAATACCTTGACTTTGTTGTCCTTAAGCCATTTTGCCACAACTTTGGAAGTATGCTTGGGGTCATTGTCCATTTGGAAGACCCATTTGCGACCAAGCTTTAACTTCCTGACTGATGTCTTGAGATGTTGCTTCAATATATCCAAATAATTTTCCTTCCACATGATGCCATCTATGTTGTGAAGTGCACCAGTCCCTCCTGCAGCAAAGCACCCTCACAGCATGATGCTGCCACCCCTGTGCTTCACGGTTGGAATGGTGTTCGTCGGCTTGCAAGCCACCCCTTTTTCCTCCAAACATAACGACGGTCATTATGGCCAAACAGTTCTATTTTTGTTTCATCAGACCAGAGGACATTTCTCCAAAAAGTACGATCTTTGTCCCCATGTGCAGTTGCAAACCGTAGTATGGCTTTTTTATGGCAGTTTTGGAGCAGTGGCTACTTCCTTGCTGAGCGGCCTTTCAGGTTATGTCGATATAGGACTCGTTTTACTGTGGATATAGATACTTTTGTACCTGTTTCCTCCAGCATCTTCACAAGGTCCTTTGCTGTTGTTCTGGGATTGATTTGCACTTTTCGCACCAAAGTACGTTCATCTCTAGGATGCAGAACGCGTCCCCTTCCTGAGCGGTGTGACGGCTGCGTGGTCCCATGGTGTTTATACTTCCGTACTATTGTTTGTACAGATGAACTTGGTACCTTCAGGCGTTTGGAAATTGCTCCCAAGGATAAACCAGACTTGTGGAGGTCTACAATTATTTTTCTGAGGTCTTGGCTGATTTATTTTGATTTTCCCATGATGTCAAGCAAAGAGGCACTGAGTTTGAAGGTAGGCCTTGAAATAAATCCACAGGTACACCTCCAATTGACTCAAATGATGTCAATTTGCCTATCAGAAGCTTCTAAAGCCATGACATAATTTTCTGGAATTTTCCAGGCTTTTTAAAGGCACAGTCAACTTAGTGTATGTAAACTTCTGACCCACTGGAATTGTGATACAGTGAATTATAAGTGAAATAATCTGTCTGTAAACAATTGTTGGAAAAATTACTTGTGTCATGCACAAAGTAGATGTCCGACTATAGTTTGTTAACAAGAAATGTGTGGAGTGGTTGAAAAACAAGTTTAATTACTCCAACCTAAGTGTATGTAAACTTCCGACTTCAACTGTACACTTAGTATTACTTTCTTAGCTACAGTATAGCCTACATATCTCCCTGGCATATTACATCATTTATGCCGCAGCATACAATACATTTTTGGACTCACCTTGTTGTGTTGTGCTCACTTGAACAGGAAGGTGGTGCGGCGGTCCTTCGTGGGCAAATTTTGTCATCAAAGTCTGGCATTCTCTGGATTTATGGTGCTTTCAAGACAACTGGGAACTCGGAAAAAACAAGGTTGAATCATGATGACGTAATTGATCTTCAGGTCGTAGCTCTAGAAAGAGGCTGAGTTCCGGATTTACAATTCTGAGTTGGATGACCGTTCAAAACGTATTTTCCCAGTCTGAGCTCGTTTTTTCCCCAGAGTTCCCAGTTAACTTGACTTCAAGACTTCGCAGTTCCGAGTTAACAGTTGTTTTGAACAAATCATGCTTCATTGAAAGCATGGCCAATGTTTCATGTTTATCATTTTAAATTTGGAACAGAGACCCTTAATCCCAGATTTTGGACAAACAGCCACTCCACTGAATAGCAGGCTAATGATTGCTTTGCAATGCTTGCAGTTAGCCACTGATTCCTTCCAAACCACTCATTGTTGAATTTGCAATTTCCAACTTGTTGTGTAATGTTTATGTCCAATGAGCACTGATACGTTTTATCTATCATTTCTCTTCATTATTTATCTTCATATGACAAGGATTAAAAAGGATTTGCCAGTAGATTGTCGACTTGATTCATGATGATGACTGCTGGCTAAGATTTTGAAAGTATGATGTTGGCATGATCAGTCCAATCAAAGGTACTGTAGATATAACGTGATTTAACGTCATTTTATCTGTGGCCAATGACCTTGAGCCTTCTTGGATGGGCACTTCTAATGTAACTCTATGGCAGCACCCAAGGGGCTTGAATTTTCTAGCTCTACCCTTAGACTTCATGGTGACATACTGACACAACACTGAGCTAATCACGGCGCAACTAGAGAACATTACCAACACCTACGCTCCGTATTTTCCGCTGTCTGCCCCACCACCAAAGAAAGCACTGAGCTAGGCTGAAACACCTGCATTTTGGAGCTGCCTTACTCAAGAAAGCAAAAAAGAGACCATGTTTGTATGCGGCTTTATTAACTCAATGATTTTTTTTTACATTGTTTGCAAACTGATATGACACATATTAATGCCAAAATAACATGCAAAACAGGCAAGCCCCCCCAATTTTTTTTTAAATAAACTTGTATTTTTCCTTAAAATGTGGGGCTCAAAACAGGTGGCTCTGCCCCACCTGCCCTAAATGACAGGTCGCCACTGCTCCTATTGAATATGCATTCACCTGTATTGTGAGTAGGCCTCTGCCATCTTAATTTACCCAGTTTATCAAGAGATTTACCATTCAAATACAATTATTACCTTTATGTTGTTATGTAGGTAGATTGGTAAAAACAAAGTAAAATGTATTGTATTGTTTGATTTAAAAATGTATGCATTATGCATACATGGCTGTCTCTGGGAAATATTGAATATCGGCCTAAAATTGATATCAGCCCTAAAAAATCCATAGAGGTCGTTCTCTAGTTATTAGGATGTGTCAGTCAGGGTCATCATCATCATCAGGTGTTGGTTTGACGTGGCTGACAAGGGCTTTACGATATGCCAATGAATACTTTAAAAACCAGCGTTACTGAAAACAGCTTACTATGACTGATCTGAGACAAGATTGAGATCTGTGACTTGGTTGTAATGACTGACTGGCAATCAGCTTGATAACAACACAGATTTCAAGTAGCCAAGGTTAAATGAAGCTAAACCCTTTGTAATAAGACTCATAATTTGATTCTCAGATAACCTGGTCATTGATGAGGTACACTAGAAGACGAGCTCTGTAATTCCAGAGATTGTGCACAGTAACGTTACAACCATATTACAATACAATAAAAAGGTCCTTACCGATGTTTTTGTGTCCTTGGATGTCTTCCAGCACGGACCTCTCCTTGTGGTACCCGTAATCTCCGCCCTGAGTGTCCGCTAGGAACTCCTTAACCGCGGCCGTACTCGTCCTTCCTGAGCTCACCCGGTATACCGAGGCCGAGACGCCTTGCCCGAGCCGGGCCTGGACGTTCCAAATTTCTCCAAATATTTCAAACAACACCGGCCTCATTGCCTGATCAACGCTTCTGGGAGATCCTGCCATCAATACTGCGCTGCTATCTGGACGGGGTATCTTCCCACTTGGATCTGATGAACTGCAGTGTGCCATCATTGAGATTAGTGAATCAAGGCAAGCTAGCTAGCTAGTTAAATTTTAGACAGCTGTATGCAGCTGCTGGCACATAGCAATCGACCAGCGAGACACCCCGATAAAAAGATCGAACGTTTTGACACTAGCCAGCACTGTAAACGTGTATACTATCCATTTCTCGATCATGCAACTCAATAATAAATCAGTTGCGTGTTTCAACTTTAGATACCAATAGCTGACATGTTAGCTACTTCGCATGTGCTAGCTAAGTTAGTTGAATCAAACAGTAATTTAAACAACATGCATGCACACGGTCACCAAATAAACTACCTAACTGCACGCATTTAATCCGAACACTTTGGTTAATCCAAGTAGTTTGCAAAAGCGAAATGTTTCTTCTTGATTTGTAGAATGATATATTTTTGTCATTGTTTAGCTAGCCATCCCCTCGGAAGCAGCAGCCGTCATTCAATGGTTAGTGCTAACACGTATCCTTGGGACGTCCCTAACCCTGGGCTCGTTTGAGTAGTAAGGCGAAAGATCCTTGGGACGTCCCTACCCCTAACCTTGGGCTCGTTTGTCCCTACCCCTAACCTTGGGCTCGTTTGAGTAGTAATGCGAATGAAACCGACTGTAGACAAAAGTCGAAGAGTGAAGTCGGCGATGGTCCATCTGTGACAGCCGAAAGTCGGACACTGATGTGGTTTTCCAACAGCAGGGCTCAGTGCAACATGGCGGTGTTGACATTGTTTATACAAGTTTTTCTTTGTAATGTCGAAATAAACATGTCTCCAACCCCCATATCACACACTCACAAACGAAATATACACTGTGTACAAAACATTAGGAACACCTGCTCTTTCCATGACATACTGACCAGGTGAATCCAGGTGAAAGCTATGATCCTTATTGATATCACCTGTTAAATCCACTTCACCTCAGTGTAGATGACTGGGAGGATATAGGTTAAAGAAGGATTTTTAAGCTTTGAGATAATTTCCCATGGATCAACAATGGTTGCCCACCCAAAGGACATCCAGCCAACTTGACACAACTGTTGTAAGCATTGGAATCAACATGGGCCAGCATCCCTGTGGAATGCTTTCAACACCTTGTAGAGTCCATGCCCTGAGGCTGTTCAGAGGGCAAAAGGGGGTGCAACTCAATATTAGGAAGGTATTCCTACTGTTTTGTACACTCAGTGTATGTGTGTACATTGTACTATCAATTGGTGAGAGAGAGCCTCATATCACATAACTGTTACATTAATTGCGGCAAAGTTGGTTCCTGTTTCAGTCAGGTCTTCGGTCACATTCGTGCGAGTCAAACAAAAACACCCTAATGATTGGCTGACAATAGAGCCTCCCATAATGTAGGTAATGGCTGCAGGATGGAGTTGGTGAAGAGTAACTGCAGAAATGTACAGTCAAAACTAAATTACCTTTGATCACATGGTTTTTGTAAAGTTCATGCAGTCCTCATGTAGGTGTAACATGAAGAATATGAACTACAGTCTCCCATAGAAGTAACCAACATCTTAGACAGGGTCGGTGTTCTGGTGGGCCCTAGGGAGCCTGGCCCACCCCACCCTACCGTACCTCCTTGCCCATCCAAATAAAATATTGATCATTTATTTGACCAAGACTCACCGACAGAAAGACGCATCAATCTCAGATAAAGCATCCGCGCGTGTGAAACAGCGCCACTCTGATGCTGTCTGGACAAAGGGAGTATGGCATGTCATACTTTTTCTGGCCAGACCGCATCAGATACATGGGCTACAACTTTAACTCAGTAAAATCTTTGAAATTGTTGCATGTTGCGTTTATATTTTTGCTCAGTGCAGCTTCAGCCAGCTGGTGTGCGACTGTGGCAAAATTGGTTTGACTTTGGATAGCCTATCTCCAGGGGGGCCTATCTCCGGGACTGTCAATAAATTACACAATATTTTCATGTTGTACACCTTTTAGTTTTCTAATTTAATGCTTTCAATATTTGTACATGAATGTATACAATTTTTAGTTGGTTTGAGGTTTTTAAGTCATTGAAATATGGAGCTATTGGAATTGTAACATATTGTCCCATGTACATTGTCTAATTTACCGATGGTTCCTAACTAGCCCGATAGGGATATTCAAAGTCAACCCAAATTGACTATGGAAATTATGATTGGGTCGCATGCAGCTGCACTCCGAACTGATTATGGTCACGTTCCCCTGCTCAGATGTTGGTTGCATTCCACATCATCGACTGTGTCACCGTCTGACAGATTGCTATAACAAATGTGCTTAGCTGATACATAAAATACCTATCCAGGCATTGTAAGATCTAGCAAGCGTCAGCCACACCTGGGCAGAGGAACACGCCCAGTTACTTGTGCGCTGCCAGCTGTGGGCAGGATTGAAACAAACCCAACCTTCATTTACGTTGGTCATGTTCCCCTGCTCAGACGTTGCATAGACGGGTTGGTTGTTTAGCAACAAAACCAACACATGCGCAACTATGGGGCAAAACAGACGGGGTTCACATCCAGAATCACAATAACACACAGACTTCTGCCCCATTGAAGTGCGTGCATCATCTTTGTGACATTGTCAGCCAACCCGTCTATTGGTGCTTTCAAGACAAATACAATAAAATGTTATTGGTCGCATACACATATTTAGCAGATGTTCTTGCGGGTGTAGCGAAATGCTTGTGTTCCTAGCTCCAACAGTGCAGTAATATCTAACAATACACAACAATACACACTAATCTAAAAAGTAAAATAATGGAATTAAGAAATATAGAAACAACTGATCTTCAGGTCGGAAAATCGGTGTTCTCGAAAGATGCCCAAGTTTCCGACTTGGAATTCCGAATTGGATGACTGTTCATTCCGATTTCCCAGTTGTTTTGAATGCACTGAAGTCAGAGATTTTAGAGTTTCCAATGAATGTACATATTTTTTAAATGTACATATTCACATCATCGACTGTGTCATCGACTGACAGATTGCTATAACATATAATGTGGTTAGCTGATACTTAAAATACCCTTCCAGGCGTTGTAAGATCTGACAGGCGTCAGCAACACCTGGGCAAAGGAATGCGCCCATTGTGATGCTGTCATAACCACAAGTCTCACAAAACTCCGTTTTGGACGAGACTGACTTTATGACCAAAATTATCCTATTTACACTTTGTAGTCAATTTTGACAGTAGAATAAATGTTCCTGACTCATATCGATGTCACATAGGGTGTTTTCGAAATAAGAAGTTGGTTTATAGGGGCAGTTGCTCTTCAACCTTTTGAACGTCAACTTCAATGGGGTAACGTCAGAGTTGTGACGTCCCAAGGATCCCATTTAGACTTCTCCGTAATTAAAGTCAAACGTCACGTTTCTACTTCCTCTCGTACCTGATTGGATGGGTGTTTTTTTTTTTTTGGTCATTTAGCAGACGCTCTTATCCAGAGCGACTTACAGGAGCAATTAGTAAGTGCCTTGCTCAAGGGCACATCGACAGATTTTTCACCTAGTCGGCTCGGGGATTAGAACCAGCGACCTTTCGGTTACTGGCACAACGCTCTTAACCACTAAGCTACCTGCCGCCCCAGTTGTTGTCCCCTACAGATATGGGATCAGTCTACAGTTCAAAAATGACAAAGAATTATGAGGGCAATTTTTTTTTGCCGTGGATCAGTTCTCATTGGATGGTCTCATAACTATTTTACTACCATAGTTGTCTGTTTATGGTTCATCTTTATGGTTAAGCACTTTATGGTTAATATGATCTTACTGATCTGATCTTACTCAGTTTTTCTGACTTTTTCTTCAATACTGTAACGGCAAAATGTAAGTGAGCTGTAGGGCGTTCCCATTCGACTCGAGTGCCACGTCAAAGTGACGGATGTAGGAGGTGTACTCGAGGGGGTGGGGGCACCGTGGCCAATACAAGAATCTCCTGTTAGACGCTGTCCGGCCAAATTGATTCCTAGACACAGCGTTGAAGGTAAGCCTATATAAACTCCAATTGCTATTATCTTAGCTATATTTACATCGAATAGTCTAGTTAGCAAAAATAATAATATTCAACCACGTGTGTAGAATACGAGGTTTCAATTATCGTCGCGCGCCCATAGCGTGATGTTTAGGACCACAAATGGTATGATGATGATAGTCATCATGTAGTTAGTTAGATAGCTAGTTAATATCCGATTTGATTAGTTAACATAACCGCGGCATTATGGCTCTATATGATAGTGTTAAATGTGTAGTATTACATTAGCTAGCTAACTTAGAAATAACCTGTAAATAGATTTGGTGCATCAAAGGGGGACTTCTGTATTCATTGCATGTTAGAACACTTTCTATGTCTTGGATTGTCTGACAGGGGAAATGTTCTGTTTAGTGTCAACATAAGTAAACACCACTTATTGGTGTCCCGAGGATATGGTTCTGGCCTGCTTATTGCAGTAGAAAAGATCAAGCAAATTTACGCCAGTATTGGGGTGCCAAATTGACAGCTCAGTTTATCTGTTGATGTAAATCAAAGGGGAAATGGACAGATGGGCGTGTAGTCTAGTTTGTAACAAGTTCCCTACTAGAATGTCCTCATAGATGTGTCTAATAAAATCACCTAACTAATGATTTGCTAGAAGAAACATGGCAGGCACACCCATGTCATTACGGTACCACAGATATCAATGATGTACGTGTTGACAAAAATTCAGATTGTACAATTTATTATATTTTTAGTCATAAATATGGCTAGTGTTGAACCAGAGAGGTACCAGCATCTATGTTTCTATTTAGAGCAAGTGTATTCAAATGACACTCACAATACGTTTCCATTGTATTGGGTGTGTTAGTTTTCAGATGAGTTTTGAGCCCAGTAATGTAGTCAATCATCATGACTGTGTAGGCTAGTTACATATCCCTGACACTCACAACACTTTCCTATTCTGTTCTGGGTGTGGTAGGTAGATTCCCTAGAGGAGATTATTTTAGCCCTAACCCAGCAGTGTGATCATTGTCATGGAGAGCACCAGAAGCAGACTGGCCCAGAGGCTGGCTGAAGCCGGCCAGTCTCACCTCGTGCAGTTCTGGGACGAGCTGACCCCCGAGCAGCAAGCCGAGATGACCTCTGACCTGGAAGCTATGGACTTCCAGGAGATCAACAAGTTCTTCGGCAGCGCCATGGAGGTGTCGGGCAGCAGCAAGCAGGAGAAGATGGACACCCGCATGGAGCCGGTGCCCAGGGAGGTGTTGGGCAGCGTGACCAGGGACAGAGACTGCCTCAAGGTCTGGGAAGAGGAGGGTGAGTCGGCTGGTACAGGGGTTCCCATTTGGTGGGTGGGTGGGTGGGGGGGGACAAGACCAGGATCAAGTACTGTATGTCAAATACATGAAAACTTCAATCTTGATTGAGCTTGGAGTTGACACTTTTGTGACTCAGTCATAATGATGCATTTCTTCCACAAAGCCTGAAGCAGTTTCTATTTAGCTTTTTAAACAGGAGCTTATTTCATTCAAGGGATTGAATTCCACCGATTTACAACAACCTCTATTTTATATGCTACCAGGAAGTGAAACAGACAGACAGGGAAATCATATCAGGTTTTATGGTGCGCGATATAATGTTATATAGTAGGTGTATATTCTGATTAGTATTACGTTCTGTTCGTGCAGTGTGTGTGTGTGTGTGTGTGTGTGTGTCGGTCTTCTCAGTTACGCAAGGGCATAAACTGAGGTCAAACCTTATTCAACACTCCCAGGTAGTGGGGTGATAATTTCCTTAGGGCAGGCAGGGCTACTGGAACTAACCCGTCCAACATGTCTCTGGTAACCCTCTTCAAATAGCACAGTGACGGGCAGCAGCATGTAGTATTTACTGGGATCATATAATGGTAACCCTGAGGTTAAACAAGACCTTGCAACCCTTACATGACCTGGCAACCCTTAGGGGAAAGTGGGTAAACCTTGATGGCTTGTGATGTTGAAATGGCTAAGGGGGATCCTGGCTTGTATTTCACAAAGCACCGTCAGTGAGCCTTATAACTCTTAACACTCTGATTCATAAAGAAAGCTGAATATGGGTTTATTGAGAACATCAATTCAGTCACACCATTCCCTTGTCCAGTTTCTCTTTCATCATGATCTAGGAAATATGGAGTTGTTTGAGACATTTAACTGGCGTAGCCTTGTAAAATAGGCTACTCCCTTGGAGTAAAACCTCTGAATGTTTAGCAGGCCTGACCTGTAGCTGGGGAGGTCCAGCCTGGGGGATGAAGGAGGAGGAGGGAGGGAGCATCTGTTTCTGGTTTGGGCCTGACGTAAATGGGGTACTGCTCACTGCGCCCTCACTCATGAGGTCATCCAGCTCTGCGTCAGTTCTTAATTGTTTGTGTGTGTGTGTGTGTCAGGGCAGCCAACATCTACAGCAGGACCTTGTGTGCATATTTGTGGGCTAATCACTGACTCGCATAACAACAGTTTATTGTAAGATAAAGTAGAGCTGTATAATAAGGGTGTAGTTGACCTGGTATGTTTAGATAGTGAGGTTGACTGTAATTGAACTATGGGTTATTTTGAGTTTATCTTGCTGTTTCACCTGCAATGATTGTATCAGGACTCCTTTCCAAGGTAGATTATACGTTAGCCATAAAATTCCATAGTGTTCTTGAGTTTTGGCAACCATCACAAATATGTTTAGTTTTAGTTATATTGCTTGAATAAGCTATAGGCCTATTGTTTGTACCATATTTCATAGTTCTACAGTTGCCATGGCGCCCATCAGCAGCCTAAGCAGAGGGCTCCTGTACATTTTGTAAATGTTTTTAATTTATGGCATTTTTTACCTATTAATTGTTCATTCTTAAAACAAAAACATATGTAAGGGATAAACGCCGACGTTCTGTACATTACCTTATGCCGGAGTTCATTTTTCCAAGGTAATGTACAGAATGGAGGCGTTTATCCCGCTTATACCACAGTCGCCAAAGAAAACAATTTGGAAGCACACATTTACCGGTAGAAATAAAAAAACGTAGTAAATATATACATTTTAATAAGCAAATTCCTACTTTCTCATATTTTGGTTGTTAGAGACGCGACCCAGTTGTTCGTTTGATATTTATGTACGCGACCCAGTCGCTCGTTCTTTATGTTCCGTTGCCATACTCGCTGGCAACGTTATTATCCCTTGCTTGCCAGCTAGCTACGGCTAACACAGTCACGACAGCCAGACTGCAGCCAGAATAACAGGAAAGTAGATGTTTTGTATTGATATTCATTTGGAGACATCCATAACAATGAGCTGATAATGCCCGATTTTGCCTGGCATAGCAAGAAAGGTTTGCCTTCTCGTCAGGACACTCGACACTGTTCATTACGAGGAGATCGCATTGCATATCAAACACTAGGCTAGAAGCTAACTAAATAGTTTGTTGCTAACAAACCTGCCAATATGACAACTGAATAAAAAAATAGAAGTTGCTGAAAACAGCTGGTCAAACTACAAATGTGGGAGGATTTGACAGCATAGCGCCACTTGCGTCATGAATAGTAAGGACCAGAGAAATTCATGTTCATCACTCACCACGTTAGCTAGGTCATCAGATGCTAAAAACAAATGGTCTCTGCAAAAACAAATGAATGCTAGCTAGCTAAAATATATATATATATATATATATATATATATATATATAATTGTTGAACCTGCGTTTACAATGTATCCAATTTCGGTTTGTGTGGTTGTTGGTTTAGCTTTCTGTAACTTTGTAGCAAATACGGTCTGCATGTGTAGGCGCTTATTGCGTCATGATTGCAAGGTGTGGGGATATATTTTCCAACTGTCCCACATTCCATGTTGTCGTGCATATGAACTTAGCCGTGGTATATTTAAACCAATATACCACGGGTTACCAACATATTCAAATAATGATTTACCTATTTTAATTAAAAACGTTATTTGGATTAATTTATTCGTGCTATTTCATCCTTCCACAAGATATAGTCCCGACACAAATCTAGGGTTGCTAGAGACGCGACCCAGTCGTTCAGTCTTTTTGTTCAGTATCTATAGACGCGACCCAGTCGTTCGTTCTAAATGTTCCATTGCCATACTGGCTGGCAACGTTCTTATCCCTTGTTTGCTAGCTAGCCAACTACGGCTAATTTACAGTTACGTCAAAAAGTTCAGCCAGCAAAGTAGCTGCATTTGCATTTGTTGAAGCTGTTTTCTTGGGACATTTATTTGGATACATCCATAACAATCCGCTTATGATGCGCGACTTTGCCTGGCAGAGAAAATGTGCTCTCTTGTCAGGACACTGTTCAGACAAAAGAAAGACAATCCATGACATTCATTTGAGCTGATGCCCACTCACTGACAATCTCCTTCGCTTCTAAACCAGCATTGGCCAGTTTCTGGACTGTCGTGGTCCTGATGCTGTGATTTGTATATGTAGTTGTTCCGGCTGCCCTGCAGATCTTGGGTAGAAGTGCTGCCAGATAGTTCACGCCCATCAGCTCTGAAGTGTACCAGATCGAGTCCCCGATACACTCTCCTCTCCTTGGGTGGAGATAAAATGCAAGGGCGTTATCCGGGCATTTCAATAGATATTTCTCCAGTGATGCCACTGGGCATAGTGGGTTCCCTGGCTGCTTGAACATGAATCCCCTCTTGGACTCCCTGCCCCTCTCCCTTGGGTCCGGATGATTCTTTGTGGCCTCGTTATATGCGAGAGTGGCGTATCTGAGAGAGAGAATGCATTGTTATAATATTGTTTTCCAGTAGCCTAATTACGAGTGCAACTTAGAAATAACACAAACAGGCTATGAACAACATACCTTAGACCGTTCTCGTCTGTTTTTACAAGGAATGAGTTGGGCTTTAGTTGTCTGTTCCCCTCTTTTCCTCTTCGACCCAGATGTAACTGGAGGTCGAACCACACTTTCTGGACCAGACCCCTTGGTGTACCGGGATTCAGAGCCTGGGAGTTTTGGAGCTGGGCCATGTCCTTATTGGTGATGGGAGGGTGGCTGTTCGTGATATATTTTCCTTGCCGCCTTAGCTGTTTGATGTTGCCCAGAAATACATGATTTGAGGTGGTAAATTCAGTGTCCTTCATAAGGCACCAGCTGTGACCGATGTGTGGGTCATTTAGAAATCAGTTGAGCCCACTCTGGAGTGCCAGGTAGTTACTTATGCTGTACTGCTCCCCCTTCCCATTTCGTACATTTCCATAAAACTGTCGGAGAAGGATGTTAAACTCTTCCTTAGTGACAGTTTTGAAGTCAACAACTTTTCTCTTCTCTGCTAGCCAGCCCTCGAAGCACCGCACAGCCCAGTTTGTATTCTTAACTGTGTTTTTTTTGTTGTTGCGGCTTTTCTCTAGGTCATTCAATGCAGTATCCCCCAAATCTGCATGCCTGGGTATTATTGCCATCTCTTTTTCCCATTCATCCATAGTCATGCCGCCGAAAAGATCAAAATAAATGTTCCACTCATCCATTTTAGTTTTTGCAAGAAGTATCGATTTAGCCAGTCAACTGAAAAAATAGTATGTTGCCATGACAACCAGCTCAATTTGCTGTCTGGCTCGTTCGGACACATACACTTTATATGGGACCGTGGAGATCGTAATTCAATATTGAAAAGGTCGGAGAGACGGACAGCAAGGTTTATACAAATCTCTGCTGTTGAAAACCAAATGCTAGTCTAAAAGAAATGGGAGATAATGTCTAGATGCTTTTTATAGTGGAGATCAAGTTTATACATTTCCTGGCAGGGTTGATGAGACAGTGGATTGCACAGTCAGATGGAACAGAGTAAATAGGCATTTCAACGTCATATATTTAGCCTGTGGTAACATGTGAAATAGACACCAGCTGGAATGCAGTTTTAATCAATCAGCATTCAGGATTAGACCCACCCGTTGTATAATGGCCATATACCACACCCCCTTGGGCCTTATTGCGTAATTATACCATGACATTTTTGAATGCTTGTTTCTGATTGGCTTGAAGGGCGTTCTAGAGCGTGTATTATTTCCCTATAACGCACAGTATATTTGCACGGTAGAATTCAATGGCTATAGTTCATTCTTACATGTTCTATGTTAGAAATGCTTTTTGAAAGCAAAAGTCGAATTGAAAACGTTATTAAATTGTTCTGTTAGATTTTCCTAATGGCAAGCTAGGACGGATGGTTTGGTTAGCTAAACTAGTAAGTCTGTTTGTTTGGTTACCACGGCAACTACTGTAGCTAGCTATCTAGTAAACTTGCTAGCTACTTCAGTGGATGTTGAAAACATTTCTACCTGCAAATGAACACATTTCTAGTGGCATATCTGTTTTGGTTCGAATGCCTGCCAGTGTCTGGAGGTTGAGGATGGAGAGAAGCCGAAAGCAAGACAGTAGAGGTGTGCAGTGATGAGGATTGTGGGGAGGGCATAATTACAAGGCTGCTCTTGAAATATTATTGAAATGTGGTGTGCTTTCTGGCACCATGTAACTGCCGTAGCATCATCTAAGTGGGTCCTTAATTTTGGTAGTAGTGAAGGAGTAGCTAGCTAAATGAAAGTCTCATACATTAACTGATCTATTGTCTCTCTCCTCACCCAGGTCTGCGGTGTATCTCCCAGAGCAGGGTGGCTGTTCTCCTGCTAGCGGGCGGCCAGGGGACCAGGCTGGGGGTGTCCTACCCTAAAGGCATGTACGACGTGGGCCTGCCATCCCACAAGACCCTGTTCCAGATCCAGGCAGAGAGGATACTGAGGCTGCAACAGCTGGCAGAACAGAGTTATGGAGCTAAGTGCTGCATCCCCTGGTGAGACTGGGACTGGCAGCTAAGGGCATAATGATACACTATGGGGGTTATACTTTACAGAACATACAGCACCACAGCAAGCTGACCACAGAGCACTGTTTCTCAATCCATTTCTGAGGGGCCCATTTTTGTTAAAGCCCGGTCTGTGAAATCACAAACAAACCATAGAAAGTTGTTATTGTATCAAAGATACGTTTTTATGATCCCCCTCTGTTCTCCAGTTTCATCTGTCTTATTATTATTATACAGTGCCTTCAGAAAGTATTCACACCCCTTGACGTTTTCCACATTTTGTTGTTACAAAGTGGGACTAAAATGGATTTAATTGTCATTTTTTTGTCAACGATGTACACAAAATACTCAGTCAAAGTGGACGAAAAAGTATTATATTTGTAAAACACTAATTTATCTTGATTAGATAAGTATTCAACCCTCTGAAGTCAATACATGTTAGAATCACCTTTGGCAGTGATTACAGCTATGAGTCTTTCTGGGTAAGTCTTTCCACACCTGGATTGTGCAACATTTGCCCATTTTATTATTTCAAAATTGTTCAAGCTCTGTCAAATTGGTGGTTGATCATTGCTAGACAATCATTTTCATGTCTTGCCATAGATTTTCAAGCAGATTTAAGTCAAAACTGTAAGTCTGCCAACTCAGAATATTCACTGTCTTCTTGGTAAGCAACTCCAGTGTAGATTTGGCCTTGCGTTTTAGGTTATTGTCCTGCTGAAAGGTGAATTAATCTCCCAATGTCTGGTGGAAAGCAGACTGAACCAGGTTTTCCTCTAGGATTCTGTCTGTGTATAGCTCCATTCCATTTATTTTTTCATCCTGAAAAACTCCCCAGTCCTTAACGATTACAAGCATTCCCATAACATGATGCAGCCACCACTATGCTTGAAAATATGGAGTGGTACACCGTAATGTATTGGATTTGCTCCAAACATAACACTTTGTATTCAGGACAAAAAGTTAATTGCTTAGCCACCATAAAATTAACAACTGCCACCTGCCAAATGAGGGTATATTTAGGTATTGGCGGGTAAGAATGTCTATTTCTTCAGCAATGTTGGCGGGTGGTCAATTTGCAGGGCTCTACAGTGCAAGCATTTAATTAGCTAAGAAAAATTGTAAAAAGTAAAGTATGACCACGTACGAGTTAGGGTTAGACAAATGCTGCAGTAGCTGTTTTCAAAGTATTTCTGCTGTTTTGTTTCATAGCTGCTAATTGCACAAATAAATATGAAATCCTATATCCCACCTCGCACAGCAACAGTGGAGCTGTGTGCAATGTGTGAAGTGCTGATATACAGTTGAAGTCGGAAGTTTACATACACTTAGGTTGGAGTCGTTAAAACTCATTTTTCAACCACTCCACACATTTCTTGTTAACAAACTATCGTTTTGGCAAGTCGGTTAGGACATCTACTTTGTGCATGACACAAGTAATTTTTCCAACAATTGTTTACAGACAGATTATTTCACTTATAATTCACTGTATCACAACTCCAGTGGGTCAGAAGTTTACATAAGCTAAGTTGACTGTGCCTTTAAACAGCTTGGAAAATTCCAGAAAATGATGTCATGGATTTAGAAGCTTCTGATAGGCTAATTGACATCATTTGAGTCAATTGGAGGTGTACCTGTGGATGTATTTCAAGGCCTACCTTCAAACTCAGTGCCTCTTTGCTTGACACCATGGGAAGATCAAAATAAATCAGCCAAGACCTCAGAATTTTTTTTGTAGACCTCCACAAGTCTGGTTCATCCTTGGGAGCAATTTCCAAACGCCTGAAGGTACCACATTCATCTGTACAAACAATAGTATGCAAGTATAAACACCATGGGACCACGCAGCCATCATGCCGCTCAGGAAGGAGACGCGTTCTGTCTCCTAGAGTACTTTGGTGCGAAAAGTGCAAATCAATCCCAGAACAACAGCAAAGGACCTTGTGAAGATGCTGGAGGAAACGGGTACAAAAGTATCTATATCCACAGTAAAACGAGTCCTATATCGACATAACCTGAAAGGCCGCTCAGCAAGGAAGAAGCCACTGCTCCAAAACTGCCATAAAAAAGCCAGACTACGGTTTGCAACTGCACATGGGGAGAAATGTCCTCTGGTCTGATGAAACAAAAATAGAACTGTTTGACCATAATGACCATCGTTATGTTTGGTGTAAAAAGGGGTGGCTTGCAAGCCGAAGAACACCATCCCAACCATGAAGCACAGGGGTGGCAGCATCATGCTGTGGGGGTGCTTTGCTGCAGGAGGGACTGGTGCACTTCACAAACTAGATGGCATCATGAGGAAGGAAAATGTATGTGGATATATTGAAGCAACATCTCAAGACATCAGTCAGGACGTTAAAGCTTGGTCGCAAATGGGTCTTCCAAATGGACAATGACCCCAAGCATACTTCCAAAGTTGTGGCAAAATGGCTTAAGGACAACAAAGTCAAGGTATTGGAGTGGCCATCACAAAACCCTGACCTCAATCCTATAGAAACTTTGTGGGCAGAACTGAAAAAGCGTGTGCGAGCAAGGAGGCCTACAAACCTGACTCAGTTACACCAGCTCTGTCAGGAGGAATGGGCCAAAATTCACCCAATTTATTGTGAGAAGCTTGTGGGAGGCTACCCGAAACGTTTGACCCAAGTTAAACTATTTAAAAGCAATGCTACCGAATACTAATTGAGTGTGTGTAAACTTCTGACCCACTGGGAATGTGATGAAAGAAATAAAAGCTGAAATAAATAATTCTCTACTATTATTCTGACATTTCACATTCTTAAAATAAAGAGGTGATCCTAACTGACCTAAGACAGGGACTTTTTACTAGGATTAATTGTCAGGAATTGTGAAAAACAGAGTTTAAATGTATTTGGCTAAGGTGTATGTAAACTTCCGACTTCAACTGTAGATACCTTTTTTGGAGGCGCTGTGCACAGGCATAAAAGTTGCTTTAATGTACTCTGAAGTCTACAAAGTGAGACTTTGTCCTTGTGTTTCTTGGCTATTTACATTTGTTCAGTTGTTTTTCAACGATAGTTTGAGTCTGCTGGTTAAACTGATAGGGAATAGACGCCCTAGCCTTGTCAGATCCAAAATCTCACGCGCGCGCACACAATAGGACTTGAGTGTCCCCGTTACCACGGTAACCTCCCGCCCTTAAACTGGCAGCTGAACATTTGTATCTGATATTTTGATTAAAAGACTCGGGTCACAAAAAATGAAATGCATTACTTCTTACTAATAAATGTATTGTTTTAGAAACATTACAAAGCATGGTTATCTGTTATTTTTGTGAGGTTTTTATGTAATTATGTTCCCCAAAATATTTTGGCTGGTAAAAAAATCAGTGGCTGGTAGATTGCTTGATTTATTATTATCTACTTGCCACAGTGTCTGGATGGACCAAAAAGTTCATTTTAGGCCCTCTTTACCAAATCATATACAGTATTACTTTAGTGCCTTGTTGCAAACAGGATGCATGTTTTGGAATATTTTATTCTGTACAGGCTTACTTCTTTTCACTCAGTTTTCTCTTATAACAACCATTAAACTCTGTAACTGTTTTAAAGTCACCATTGGCCTCATGGTGAAATCCCTGAGCGGTTTCCTTTCTCTCCAGCAACTGCGTTAGGGAGGACTCCCTTATCTTTGTAGTGACTGGGTGTATTGATACACCATCCCAAGTGTAATTAATAACTTCACCATGCTCGAAATCTTTTTTTTACCCATCTACCAATAGGTGCCCTTCTTTGCGAGGCATTGGAAAACCTCCCTGGTCTTTGTGGTTGAATCTGCTCGACTGAGGGACCTTACAGATAATTGTTTGTGTGGGTACAGAGATGAGGCAGTCATTCAATAATCATGATAAACCCTTATTGCACACAGTGAGTCCATGCAACTTATTATTTGACTTGTTAAGCACATTTTTACTCCTGAACTTTAGGCTTGCCATAACAAAGGGGTTGAATACTTATTGACTCAAGACATTTTAGCTTTTCATTTTTAACATTTTGAAAACCATAATTCCACTTCGACATTATGAGGTATTGTGTGTGTGTGTGTATGTGTAGGCCAGTGACAAAAAAATCTACATTGAATCCATTGTAAATTCAGGCTGTAACAACAAAATGTGGAAAAAGTAAAGGGGTATGAATACTTTCTGAAGGCACTCTATTGTTGGCACTCACCTGTATCAATCAGGAAGTGGTTTGATCCCGGAAAAGAGCAGGATTATAATTCCCTGTGGAGTAGATGAAGGAAGTAATTAAGACGATTCAGGAGTTGGTTGATGGAAGGAGACATGTCTCGCTGGCATCCAGGGTTGGGCTGGGCTCCGTCTGTAATTAAGGTCAGGGGTCAGGACTAAGAGCTCACCATGAGATGCCAGGTGACATTCATTCCAGTCATAAGGAATTACTTCTGGTTTTGTCTAGTCATGGGTTTCTTTTTTCATGAGCATGGCATTATTTCTGTTACAGCATATTGGATGACTGTCATTCATATTCCATTCACCCAGTTCAATGTAACTGCGATAGGTTAAGGCTACTACATGATACTCAAATTTTCCCTATACCCATCATGAGGCTGCTACAACCTAGTCTATTAATTAAAGTTTACAACGTAGTTGCACACAGGTCGAGAAATGTTTTTGAGGTGACAGACCGTGACGCATTCAATAACACCTTGCACACTCTTGCCTGCATCTAGCTGATATAGGGTGTAGTCATTAGTCCAACAGTTGCAAATGAGAGTTTCTATTGGACAAATTCAGCTATGTTTATCCCCATTTTGTTCCGTTTGCTTCAGTTTAAGAAACGTTTTTCAACAGAATCGGCGGAATGAATACATACCTGATCACGTGTAAACACAGTTCACTTTTATAGCAGCCACATTATATTCCTTCTCGCATCTATGCGCTCTCCTCCTCTCACCTTTTCCCTTCACTTGTGGACTTCAATGCACAACACATCAGCTGTATGTGACCAGGCGAAAAATCATTTTCAAGCCAAACCATATCATAGCTACACACAGCCTACATCATTGTCACCGTATTAGCTAAAGTAACGTCATAGTCAACATAGCTAATAGAACTAACGCGTTAGTAAAGCCGCTAAAATCATGCAGTAACTATATTTTTCGTAGCTGTCTATTTACCACCACAAACCGATGCTGGCACTAAGACCGCACTCAATGAACTGTATACAGCCATAAGCAAACAGGAAAACGCTCATCCAGAGGTGGCGCTCCTAGTGGCCGGGGACTTTAATGCAAGGAAACTTAAATAAGTTTTACCTAATTTCTACTAGCATGTTAAATATGCAACCAGAGGAAAAAAAACTGTAGACCACATTTACTCCACACACAGAGACGCGTACAAAGCTCTCCCTCTCCCTCCATTTGGAAAATCTGACCATAATTCTATCCTCCTTACAAGCAAAAAGTAAAGTAGGAAGCACCAGTGACTCGGTCAATAAAAGAGTGGTCAGATGAAGCACATGCTAAGCTACAGGACTGTTTTGCTAGCACAGACTGGAATACGTTCTGGGATTCTTCCGATAGCATTGAGGAGTACACCACATCAGTCACTGGCTTCATCAATAAGTGCATCGATGACGTTGTCCCCACAGTGACTGTATGTACATACCCCAACCAGAAGCCATGGATTACAGGCAACATCCGCACTGAGCTAAAGGGTAGAGCTGCCGCTTTCAAGGAGCGGGCCTCTAACCCGGAAGCTTATAAGAAATCCCGCTATGCCTTCCGACGAACCATCAAACAGGCAAAGCGTCAATGCAGGACTAAGATCGAATCGTACTACACCGGCTCCGACGCTCGTCAGATGTGGCAGGGCTTGCAAACTATTACAGACTACAAAGGGATGCACAGCCGCGAGCTGCCCAGTGACACGAGCCTACCAGGCGAGCTAAATTACTTCGATGCTCGCTTTGAGGCAAGTAACACTGAAACATGCATGAGAGCATCAGCTGTTCCAGATGACTGTGTGATCACGCTCTCCGTAGCCGATGTGAGTAAGACCTTTTAAACAGGTCAACATTCACAAGGCTGCAGGGCCAGACGTATTACCCGGACGTGTACTCCGAGCATGCGCTGACCAACTGGCAAGTGTCTTCACTGACATTTTTAACCTCTCCCTGTCTGAGTCTGTAATACCAAGATGTTTCAAGCAGACCACCATAGTCCCTGTTCCCAAGAACACTAAGGTAAACTGCCTAAATGACTACCGACCCGTTGCACTCATGTCTGTAGCCATGAAGTGCTTTGAAAGGCTGGTCATGACTCACATCAACACCATTATCCCAGAAACCCTAGACCCACTCCAATTTGCACATCGCCCCAACAGATCCACAGATGATGCAATCTCTATTGCACTCCACACTGCCCTTTCACACCTGGACAAAAGGAACACCTATGTGAGAATGCTATTCATTAACTACAGCTCAGGGTTCAACACCATAGTGCCCTCAAAGCTCATCACTAAGCTAAGGACCCTGGGTCTGAACACCTCCCTCTCCAACTGGATCCTGGACTTCCTGACGCACCGCCCCAGGTGGTAAGGGTAGGTAACAACACATCCGCCACGCTGATCCTCAACACAGGGGCCCCTCAGGGGTGCGTGCTCAGTCCCCTCCTGTACTCCCTGTTCACTCATGACTGCATGGCCAGGCACAACTCCAACACCATCATTAAGTTTGCCGATGACACAACAGTGGTAGGCCTGATCACGACAATGACGAGACAGCCTATAGGGAGGAGGTCAGAGACCTGGCCGTGTGGTGCCAGGACAACAACCTCTCCCTCAACGTGATCAAGACAAAGGAGATGATTGTGGACTACAGGAAAAATAAGAGGACCGAGCACGCCCCATTCACATCGACAGGGCTGTAGTGGAGCAGGTTGAGAGCTTCAAGTTCCTTGGTGTCCACATCACCAACTAACTAACATGGTCCAAGCACACCAAGACAGTCGTGAAGAGGGCACGACAAAACCTATTCCCCTTAAGGAGACTGAAAAGATTTGGTATGGGTCCTCAGATCCTCAAAAGGTTCTACAGCTGCACCATCGAGAGCATCCTGACTGGTTGCATCACTGCCTGGTATGGCAACTGCTCGGCCTCCGACCGCAAGGCACTACAGAGGGTAGTGCGTACGGCCCAGTACATCATTGGGGCCAAGCTAAAATTCATCTGGATGAAAATATTTGCCAGATTAGGCTATGTGGATTATGAATAACTTTCTGGCAAAGTTATTTTATGAAACTTCTTATGAGTCACTGATACAGTGAATAACACTGAAAAGTCGAAAACATTTGATAAAAAACTAATGAACCACTGTCTTGAGAGTTGTATTAGTCTTGAATCAAACCCAATGTATCACCCCATTCTCCCTGTGCATAATGACCAGTGAATGAATGAATCATTTAACTGAATTGTGCCTCCTGATTTCCCCCTAGGTACATCATGACGAGCGGCCGAACCATGGAGTCAACTAAAAAGTTATTTTCGCGCCACAGCTACTTTGGGTTGTGCAAAGACAACGTGATCTTCTTCCAGCAGGGCATGCTGCCTGCGATGGACTACAATGGCAAGATCATCCTGGAGAGCAAAAACAAGCTGGCCATGGCCCCAGGTACACAACCTAACGTGTGTGTGTGTGGGTGCGTGCATGTCTGTGTATTTTAGATGATAACAGGGGTCTCTGTGTGTGTGTTTCAGACGGTAACGGGGGTCTTTACAGAGCTCTGGGTACCCAGGGGATCGTGGAGGACATGGATCGGAAGGGGGTCAAGTTCATCCATGTCTACTGTGTGGACAACATCCTGGTTAAAGTAGCAGACCCTGCCTTTGTTGGCTTCTGTGTCCAGAAAGGAGCAGACTGTGGGGCTAAGGTTAGTAGCCCTCTGTCTCTTTCTCACTGGAAGTTTTTCTTTCTTTCTCTCTAGCTGTCTCTCTCTGCCCTCTTCTGTGTCTCGCTCTCGACTGGAGGCCAAAGGTGACTCACCAAATGTCACCAAATGTCACCAAATGTGATCCAATACTCTTAAATGACTTCCTTCCTTTTATCTCAGTATATCCTAAATTGGTTTCCTCTCCTGGTCCCCTCTCCCTCTAAGCCAATGTTCACAAAGGCTTTGAGCTGAAAGCAATATGGTTGGTCACTTTTGAATAAGAAGGAATATATTGAAATTAATTTAGACCAATCCTTGATCAGCTGGTTGTTCAGGTCCTGTTATATCAGGAAGTAGTCTTGGTTCTATGTATTCAATAAAGGAGGTGTGTTTGACTAATGTGTTTGGATAAGAGGGTATGATTGAGGGGATCCTATTCAACTGGCCCGGGTGGGCGGAGTTTACACCGGGTGAAAAGTTATTGCATTCGTTTTGGAACTGGGCTGCCTCCCGGGCGTCCCTCTGGCCGACGGTGAAGTAGACTCAAACAAAAGTGACTTAGGTTAAGCACGTGGAGTGATGAGTAGGATTCTGTGTTATCACATGCAAAGTGATTGCTTGTGGTTTAAAACTCTTTGCCTGCCTTCCCAATGAAAACTAGTTAGAAAATTTGAATTTATATTTTATGGAAAATAAATGTTAAATGTTTCTGTACGATGCATCATGCTGCCTTGTTGACAATATGACCGAGCAGCTCAGATTACTGTTCGATTTGAGCAGGGTGTTCCTCCCTCTGTCTTTTGCACGGTCACGTGACTGACCATAGCCCAGTGCAACCTGGGCCAGTTTAACCAAATCCCCTAATGGAAACAGTGAAAACTGCCCTGGCATGACTTCCTCTATAAAGAACTGCACTTCTAATTCACCACTAGGTGGGGGTGTAGACTGCTATCACTCAGGAGTTCAGTAGCAGAGCGCCAAGGTCTGAACAGTGGCGTTTTTGCCAGACGATGTCAGGAACTATATGATCGACTATTCCATTTAAAAACACATCCAGGGAAGCTCATTCATTGCTGCTTCAAGTATTTCTCTCTAGATTGATGGGTTTGATGGCTGAGATTTATATAGGACACATTAACTAAAATCTATACTGAACAGAAAGATAAACACAACAATTTCAAAATGTTTACTGAGTTACAGTTCATATAAGGATATCAGTCAATTTAAATAAATTCATTAGGCCCTAATCTATGGATTTCAAATGACTTTGCAGGGGTGCAGCCATGGGTGTGCCTGGGAGGGCATAGGCCCATCCACTGGGGAGCCAAGCCCAGCCAATCAGAATGAGTTTTTACAATTACATTTACATTTTAGTCATTTAGCAGACGCTCTTATCCAGAGCGACTTACAGTTACATAATTTTAAAAAAATAATAATTCAAACCCACAACCCTGGTGTTGCAAATGCCATGCTCTACCAACTGAGCTACATCCCTGCCGGACATTCCCTCCCCTACCCTGGACAACGCTGGGCCAATTGTGCGCCGCCCCATGGGTCTCCCGGTCGCGGCCGTCTACGACAGAGCCTGGATATTACAGACAGAAATACTCCTCAGCAAACCCCACCCCCCCTCAGACGATCCCGCAGGTGAAGAAGCCGGATGTGGAGGTACTGGGCTGGCGTGGTTACACGTGGTCTGCAGTTGTGGTGAGACCGGTTGGACGTACTGCCAAATTCTCTAAAATGACATTGGAGGCAGCATATGGTAGAGAAATTAACATTAAATTATCTGGCAACAGCTCTGGTGGACATTCCTGCAGTCAGCATGCCAATTGCACGTTCCCTCTCAACTTTTTGAAGTCTGTGGCGTTGTGTGACACAACTGCACATTTTAAAGTGGCCTCTTATTGTCCCAGGCACAAGGTGCACCTGTGTAATGATCATACTGTTTAATCAGCTTCTTGATATGCCACACCTTTCAGATGGATGGATTATCTTGGTAAAGCAGAAATGCTCACGAACAGGGATGTAAACAAATTTGTGCACCACATTTTAGATAAATAAGCATTTTGTGTGTGGAAAATTTTCTGAAACATAGGACCAATACTTTACATGTTGCGTTTATATATTTTTGTTCAGTGTAAATTACTGCTGCAACTATATGAAGTGATAGTGGCCTGGTTTTACTGCGTCATTATGGACAGTGAGGGAACCACACAGCCCTCCATCACACAGACTAGGCTTGGCCCACTCAGCCTATAGTATCACAAGCCTCTGAGGTGCATTCAACAAGGGAAATTACATTTACGTCATTTAGCAGACGCTCTTATCCAGAGCGACTTACAGTTTAGTGAATACATATATTTTTATTTTATTTTTTATACTGGCCCCCCGTGGGAATCGAACCCACAACCCTGGCGTTGCAAACGCCATGCTCTATCAACTGAGCTACATTCCTGCCGGCCATTCCCTCCCCTAGACGACGCTGGGCCAATTGTGCGCCGCCCATGAGACTCCCGGTCGCGGCCGGCTGCGACAGAGCCTGGAATCGAACCAGGATCTCTAGTGGCACAGTTAGCACTGCGATGCAGTGCCTTAGACCACTGCGCCACTCAGGAGTCTGAAATAGTTCATGAACGTTGGCTAACATATTCCATTTGTTTTGTGTTAGCCACGAACATTGGCAAACAGTCTGAGAAGCTAGTGTGCAGCAAACACAAGTGTCTGTTTCGGATCTAAACTGCCTCTAAAAATAATAGTGGCCATATAGACTTTCTACTATATTTAGGTAAAGTGAAAGGGGTATACCTAGTCAGTTGCCAGCACAACTGAATGCATTCAACTGAAGTATGTCTTTCCCATTTAACCCAACCCCTCTGAATCATTTAGTAGAATGAATTTAGTAGGAATAATTAAGTCATTCTCAGTTTGAATATTGTCGCTAAAAAGCTACAGTAATCCTTACAAAAAGAAGCTATTTGATGTTTCACCGTAACATTTTGGAATGTTCATTCAAATCGTTCAACTGAAATTGTTACTCTGGCAACATGATCGCCGCAAACAGAAGCCTTGTTGAACTCACCTCTGATGTATGGATCTGTTTTTTCTAGACAATGAGTTTGGGCACAGTGTACTATTTTTGAGAGGGAAGAAAACTTTACAGGGAACAGTGGTTAAATATGAAACTTAACTGGTTTCTTCTCAGGAAAGCAACAGTTTTTACGGCGTGTGTTTAACTAGCGTGGCAGTGCAACTATTAAACTATTTTTCTTTATAGTTTTTTTTATTTGACCTTCAAATGTTGGGGAGATCTTGCTCAAATTCAGCAGTACAGCATCCCCACCATGCAGACACACACACTGTGTGAGGCCAGTTCATGAGTAATGTGAAGAGGATAGAAGTAGTAAGTCTAGGACTTGGGTGAGTCGTGGGAAATCTTGTATCCGTGCAGCACTAGAGCAGAGATGGGCCCTAGTTGTTCTATCATCCATTTCCTCCTGACGGCAGCTTTGTGACGTCTGTAACATCCTCTCAGAGCTGGAACACACAGAAATGTTTTGGCTGGCTGGTCCCAGTTGGACACTCTTTAGGCTAGAAGCTGCTATTACCCTTCATTAGTGTGCTTTCTTCACATGAATGGACACTCCTCCCTCACCCTCTGTATTCCCCCTCACCTCCTCCCTATCTCCTTTAGTTAGTTATTACTGACAGGCCTGCTCCTGTTGGAACACACAGTTGGCAGTTAACACACACACACACCAATGCGCTGCAAGACCTTCATCAGGTTGTTCAGTTGACATTTTAGGGTTTAGTTCTGCATTATTGGCTTGGGTTCTTCTCAGTCACTTGACAGACCATGAGATTGTCCCTAAAATTAAATGAAACGCACTACATGGCCAAAAGTATATGGACACCTGCTTGTCAAACAGCTCACTCCAAAATCATGGGCATTCATATGGATTTGGTCCCCCCCTTTGCTGCTATAACAGCCTCCACTCTTCTGGGAATGCTCTCCACTAGATGTTGGAACATTGCTGCGGGGACTTGCTTCCATTCAGCCACGAGCATTAGTGAAGTCAGGTACTGATGTTGGGCGATTAGGCCTGGCTCGGAGTCGGCGTTCCAATTAATCCCAAAGGTGTTCAATGGGGTTGAGGTCAGTGCTCCGTGCAGTCCAGTTCTTCCACACCGATGTCGACAAACCATTTCTGTATGGACCTTGCTTTGTGCACGGGGGTATTGTCATACTGAAACAGGAAAGGACCTTCCCCAAACTGTTGCCACAAAGTTGGAAGCACAGAATCATCTACAATGTCATTGTATGCTGTAGTGTTAAGATTTCCCTTCACTGGAGCTAAGAACCATGATAAACAGCCCCAGACCATTATTCCTCCTCCCAAAAAAACTTTACAGTTGGCACTATGCATTGGGGCAGGTAGCGTTCTCCTGGCATCCGCCAAACCCAGATTTGTCCGTCGGACTACCAGATGGTGACGTGTGATATATCACTCCAGAGAACGCGTTTCCACTGCTCCAGAGTCCAATGGCGGCGAGCTTTACACCACTCCAGCCGACGCTTGGCATTGCGCATGATGATCTTAGGCTTGTGTGCGGCTCCTCGGCCATGGAAACCCATTTCATGAAGCTCCCGACGAACAGTTATTGTGCTGACGTTGCTTCCAGAGGCAGTTTGGAACTCGTTAGTGAGTGTTGCAACCGAGGACAGACGATTTTTACACGCTACATGCTTCAGCACTCTGCGGTCCCATTCTGTGTGCTTGTGTGGTCCACTTCACAATAACAGCACTTACAGTTGACCGGGGCAGGTCTAGCAGGGCAGAAATTTGATGAACTGACTTGTTGGAAATGTGGCATTCTATGACGGTGCCATCTTTGAAAGACACTGAGCTCTTCAGTAAGGCCATTCTACTGCCAGTGTTTGTCTATGGAGATTGCATGGCTGTGTGCTCGATTTTATACACCGGTCAGCAACGGGTGTGGCTGAAATTGCCGAATCCACAAATTTGAAGGGGTGTCCACCAATGTCCCCTCTAATATTTGGGGACACTGAGCAAATTTCAAGTTCACTGAGCGCAAACTTCAGTGCATCTTCCAGCGCGCGTTTACTGTGAACAGTGAGGCCGCTTTAAGTTAGTTTTAACAGTGGCCAAGTAGGCTACTGTGGCTATTTGATCTAAATGTAGGCCTACTAGAGTGGCCTACCATCAAAAATAATGCATCCCATAACATTTTAACATGGAAATACGGTGGTGTTAAAAAGTGTTTGCCCCCTTCCTGATTTCTTATTTGTTTGCATGTTTGTCACACTTAAATGTTTCAGATCATCAAACAAATTTAAATATTAGTCAAAGATAACACAAGTAAACACAAAATGCAGTTTTGAAATGAAGGTTGTTATTATTAAGGGAAAACAAAATCCAAACCCACATGGCCCTGTGTGAAAAAGTGATTGCCCCCTACAACCTAATAACTGGTTGGGCCACCCTTAGCAGCAACAACTGCAATCAAGCGTTTAGGCGATAACTTGCAATGAGTCTTTTACAGCGCTGTGGAGGAATTTTGGCCCACTCATCTTTGCAGAATTGTTGCAATTCAGCCACTTTGGAGGGTTTTCGAGCATGAAATGCCCTTTTAAGGTCATGCCACAGCATCTCAATAGGATTCAGGTCAGGACTTTGACTAGGCCACTCCAAAGTCTTCATTTTGTTTTTCTTCAGCCATTCAGAGGTGGACTTGCTGGTGTGTTTTGGATCATTGTCCTGCTGCAGAACCCAAGTTCGCTTCAGCTTGAGGTCACGAACCGATGGCCGGACATTCTCCTTCAGGATTTTTTGGTAGACAGCAGAATTCATGGTTCCATTTATCACAGCAAGTCTTCCAGGTCCTGAAGCAGCAAAGCAGGCCCAGACCATCACACTACCACCACCATATTTTACTGTTGGTATGATGTTCTTTTTCTGAAATGCGGTGTTACTTTTACGCCAGATGTAATGGGACACACACCTTCCATAAAGTTCAACTTTGTCTTGTCAGTCCACAGAGTATTTTCCCAAAGGTCTTGGGGATCCTCAAGATGTTTTCTGGCAAACACTTTTTCACACAGGGACATGTATGTTTGGATTTTGTTTTCCCTTAATAATAACAACCTTCATTTCAAAACTGCATTTTGTGTTTACTTGTGTTATCTTTGACCTAGATTTAAATTTGTTTGATCTGAAACATTTAAGTGTGACAAACATGCAAACAAATAACAAATCAGGAAGGGGGCAAACACGTCACACCACTGTAGCTGTTCTATCATTCAGCCTACAGTAGCAGCCAATGTGTGGTGTTCAATGTACACTACTGGTCAAAAGTTTTAGAACACCTACTCATTCAAGGGTTTTTCTTTATTTTGACTATTTTCTACATTGTAGAATAATAGTGAAGACATCAAAACTATGAAATAACACATATGGAATCATGTAGTAACCAAAAGCGTTAATCAAATCAAAATATATTTTATATTTGAGATTCTTCAAATAGCCACCCTTTGCCTTGATGACAGCTTTGCACACTCTTGGCATTCTCTCAACCAGCTTCACCTGGAATGCTTTTCCAACAGTCTTGAAGGAGTTCCCACATATGCTGAGCACTTGTTGGCTGCTTTTCCTTCACTCTGCCGTCCGACTCATCCCAAACCATCTCAATTTGGATTGTGGAGGCCAGGTCATCTGATGCAGCACTCCATCACTCTGCTCCTTGGTCAAATAACCCTTACACAGCCTGGAGGTGTGTTGGGTCATTGTCCTGTTGAAAAACAAATGATATGCCCACAAAGCCCAAACCAGATGCAATGGCGTATCGCTGCAGAATGCTGTGGTAGCCATGCTGGTTAAGTGTGCCTTGAATTCTAAATAATTACAGACAGTGTCACCAGCAAAACACCATAACACCTCCTCCATGCTTTACGGTGGGAAATACACATACAGAGATCATCCGTTCACCATCTGTCTCACAAAGACACGGTGGTTGGAGCCAAAAATCTCAAATTTGGACTCCAAACCAAAGGACACATTTCCACCGGTCTAATGTCCATTGCTCGGGTTTCTTGGCCAAAGCAAGTCTCTTCTTCTTATTGGTGTCCTTTTAGTAGTGGTTTCTTTGCAGCAATTCGACCATGAAGGCCTGATTCACACAGTCTCCTCTGAACAGTTGATGTTGAGATGTGTCTGTTACTTAAACTCTGTGAAGCATTTATTTGGGCTGCAATTTCTGAGGCTGGTAACTAATGAACTTATCCTCTGCAGCAGAGGTAACTCTGAGTCTTCCATTCCTGTGGCGGTCCTCATGAGAGCCAGTTACATCATAGTGCTTGATGGTTTTTGTGACTGCACTTGAAAAAACTCAAAGTTCTTGAAATGTTCTGTGTTGACTGATCTTCATGTCTTAAAGTAAAGATGGACTGTTGTTTCTCTTTGCTTATTTGAGCTATTCTTGCCATAATATGGACTTGGTCTTTTACCAAATAGGGCTATCTTCTGTACCAAATAGGGCTGTACCACCTTGTCACAACACAACTGATTGGCTCAAACTCATTAAGTAAGAAAGAAATTGCACAAATTAACTTTTAAGAAGGCACACCTGTTAATTGAAATGCATTCCAGGTGACTACCTCATGAAGCTGGTTGAGAGAATGCCAATAGTGTACAAAGCTGTCATTGAAGAATCTCAAATATAAAATTATATTTTGATTTGTTTAACAATTTTCCATATGTGTTATTTCATAGTTTTGATGTCTTCACTATTATTCTACAATGTAGAAAATAGTCAAAATAAAGAAAAACCCTTGAATGAGTAGGTGTTATAAAACTTTTGACCAGTAGTGTAGGCCTACATTCCATGAGACTTTTGGGAATAAAGACATGCAGGGCTTAACATTAACCTGTTTATCCACTTGTCCTTCAGTCAAGGAGGTGACTGAAAATGTTGGTGTTTGATGCAAGAAACCACTTTATAAAATAAAATGCATTATTATTCCCATACCATTTATTACAGAGAATCAGACAAATTATGCTACGCACTGCCTATTGGCTACTTAGCTTATTCAAGCCTGTCTCAAAATACAACACTGCCCCTTTAAGACAAAAAAAAGCTCTTTACCTGACTTGCTTTTCAAAGATTTCTAGAAATGTACACATTTTGTGCTCTTGTAGGAAGCAATCACTCCCCTATTGCTGACTACAAATGATCTATAACTGGGCTAATAACTCACTAACTAGCAAAGGATATTAACAAAATGTGCACACGTGGTAGCTACATGCAGCTCTCGCTTTGATCTCAAAACAGGCGCATCTACTCAAGAACGCTCATGCTATAAACAGTCATGTTCAAAGTAAATGGCGCAGATCCATATATGGCAATGGTCTATTTGCATATAAACCTACTGCAGCTCTGATTGGTTATGCCGCACCATTCTGTTTAGAGTACGGGCTGAGGTGTGCGTGTCAAAGCAATAGAATCTTACTCTAATGTGTTCGTTTTGCATACTAAGTCTTGCATAGTTTGTTTTTTTTCCGGTATGTTGCTTTGAAAGTGGCTAATATTGCAGTGATTCGATCACAATTGCCACAGTAAAGGGAAACGTTGATAGTGTTAACTAACAGGGAAAACTCTAGAAAGTTGAGTGAAGTTCAATCTCGTGCTTCTCCGTGGGCTGATACTGTATTTCTTCTGCACGGCGGTCTCGGCCCGCACACGCGCACAGTTTAGAGGGAACATTGGTGTCCACCATACTTTTGTGTATATAGTGTGTTTAACTCAGAGTTGAGAGCTGTAGTAAAGCCATTCCTGTTGTGTGTCAGTTTAAGAGCTGTGGTGTGAGGCTCTGCTAGGATCAGAAGAATGCAGGGACCCACCCTCCTGTCGTTAACTCACAAATACTGCAGTTGATGTGGCTTCTTGCTACAGAACTAAACCCCTCATCAGCCTACTGAGTCTCCCCCTCCTCACCCCACCACTAACCCCCTCATCAAGCCCATCTCTGTCATTTGGACTACCAACCAGATGGGCTGAGGGCTGGATTTCTGATTCAGACCATACTCCAGTCACTAAAATGTAGAGTCCAATACTATTTTTAAGAGTCCCATCCATATCTACATTTCTATCTGAAACGTTTTGACACAGGTAAAATCTCTTCCTGTGACATCACTTCCAGGTGGTGGAGAAGACCAATCCAACGGAGGCGGTGGGCGTGGTCTGTAAGGTCGACGGCCGTTACCAGGTGGTAGAATACAGCGAGATCACCTTGGCTACAGCTGAGAAGCGCAGCGCGGACGGACGGCTGATGTTCAATGCAGGAAACGTGGCCAATCACTTCTTCACCCTAGCCTTCCTCAGGGACGTCGTCCAGTGAGTCTCACACACACAAACATGTATGCAAACACACACAGCCACACACACCTCCATACAGTAAGTGAGTAATTACATGGTGAATGTGTAACCCCCATTAAGCAGGTATTTGAGGTCATTACCTGCCTAGTGGGAGCCTCATAACCTGAGAGCGAAGTAGTTGCCTTGGACCTAGCTGGTTTCTAATGAGCAGTGTCTGTCAGCTGATAAATGCCTGGAAACATCGCAGTGACTTTAATGAATACCCAGAATCTAAGGTGAAGGAAATTAAAGGAGAAAAAGCTGCAGTTTTTCTCTCTTCACTTTTAACAGTTAAAACCAAGTGCATGTTTCAAATTTCCTGATCTCTCTCTCTCTCGGTCACTGCATCCACCTCTCTCTCTCTGCATTCCCCCCCTTTCAGTTAAATTCAAATGGGCTTGATTGGCATGGGAAAGATAATCAATAAACAAAAGTAGGGCTGTCCTCGACTAAAAAAAAATATTGGTCGACCAAGAGTCGTCTGTTCTTTTGACCAATCGATTGGTCTAAATTTTAAAACGTGTACTTTTCCATATATTGACACATCCTATGTGTTTTAATCAAATCAACCATGTTCACTGAACGTGTCTGATGCTTTAAGCACACTGTTTGATTAAATAATTAAGACACACAAATGATTAGACGGAGTCCGACAGCAATGGATTTGATTGTGCCATAATAATAGTAATAACAAGGAGATCAAGAAAAAGTTATTATTATTATTATTATTATTATTAATAATATAATTTTTCGGACAATGTGTAACAGTGTAAACAACACTAAATAAATAATACCAGAGAGGCTGTTCTAACGAAAAAAAAACATATAAAGCCTTTATTACAGCAAAGCAAAGATTAAAAACTGCCAGATTTGTGAAATTGTTTACTTGACATGTCGTTGCGTGAGGCTCGGTGCTCACGGAATCAGTAGGCTATTAAACAAACACTCAAACAGGCAACAGAATCTGTTTTATTTCTGTAGATATATTGATGATTTATAAAAAGACAGGCACTTTTAAGTTAGGCTATTGATTATACAGCGCCTTGCAAACGTATTCATCCCGCTTGGCATTTTTCCTATTTTGTTGCATTACAACCTGTAATTTAAATTGATTTTTATTTGGATTTCATGTAATTTACATACACAAAATAGTCAAAATTGGTGAAGTGAAATGAAAAAAATAACTTGTTTCAAAAAATTCTACAAAATAAATAATGGAAAAGTGGTACGTGCATATGTATGAAGAGTGAAGAGGCGACTCCGGGATGCTGACCTTCTAGGCACAGTTGCAAAGAAAAGGTCCAATGTTCTTTTGCCCATCTTAATATTTTATTTTTATTGGCCAGTCTGAGATATGGCTTTTTCTTTGCAACTCTGCCTAGAAGGTCAGCATTCCGGAGTCACCTTTTCACTGTTGACGTTGAGACTGGTGTTTTGCGGGTACTATTTAATGAAGCTGCCAGTTGAGGACCTGTGAGGCGCCTGTTTCTCAAACTAGAGACACTAATGTATTTGTCCTCCTTGCTCAGTTGTGCACCAGGGCCTCCCACTCCTCTTTCTATTCTGGTTAGAGACAGTTTGCGCTGTTCTGTGAAGGGAGTAGTACACAGCGTTGTACGAGATCTTCAGTTTCTTGGCAATTTCTCGCATGGAATAGCCTTCATTTCTCCGAACAAGAATAGACTGACGAGTTTCAGAAGAAAGTTATTTGTTTCTGGCCATTTTGATCCTGTAATCGAACCCACAATTGCTGATGCTCCAGATACTCAACTAGTCTCAAGAAGGCCAGTTTTATTGCTTCTTTAATCAGCACAACAGTTTTCAGCTCTGCTAACATAATTGCAAAAGGGTTTTCTAATGATCAATTAGCCTTTTTAAAATGATAAACTTGGATTAGCAAACACAACGTGCTATTGGAACACAGGACTGATGGTTGCTGATAATGGGCCTCTGTACGCCTATGAAGATATTCCATTAAAATCAGCCATTTCCAGCTACAATAGCCACTTTCAACATTAACAATGTCTACACTGTATTTCTGATCAATTTGATGTTATTTTAATGGACAAAAAAAAAGCTTTTCTTTCGAAAACAAGGACATTTCTAAGTGACCCCAAACGTTTGAACGGTAGTGTATATACACCTGTTCTGAAATGCCCCAGAGTCTGCAACACCACTAAGCAAGGGGCACCACCAAGCAAGCGGTACCATGAAGACCAAGGAGCTCTCCAAACAGGTCAAGGACAAAGTTGTGGAGAAGTACAGATCAGGGTTGGGTTATAAAAAAATATCAGAAACTTTGAACATCCCACGGAGCATTATCATTAAATATCCCTTTGATTATGGTGAAGTTATTAATTACACTTTGGATGGTGTATCAATACACCCAGTCACTACAAAGATACAGGCGTCCTTCCTAACTCAGTTGCAGGAGAGGAAGGAAACTGCTCAGGGATTTCACCATGAGGCGAATGGTGACTTTAAAACAGTTACAGAGTTTAATGGCTGGAATAGGAGAAAACTGAGAATGGATCAACAACATTGTAGTTACTCCACAATACTAGCCTAATTGACAGAGTGAAAATAAGTAAGCCTGTACAGAATACAAATATTCCAAAACATGCATCCTGTTTGCGTCAAGGCACTAAAGTAATACTGCAAAACATTGTGGCAAAGCAATTACATTTTTATCCTGAATACAAAGTGATATGTTTGGGGCAAATCCAATACAACATAGTACCACTCTCCATATTTTCAAGCATAGTGGTGGCTGCATCATGTTATAGGTATGCTTGTAATCGTTATGGACTGGGGAGTTTTTCAGGATTAAAAATAAATGGAATGGAGCTAAGCACAGACAAAATCCTAGAGGAAAACCTGGTTCGTTCTACTTTCCTCCAGCCACTGGGAGACAAAGTCACCTTTTCAACAGGACAATAACCTAAAACACAAGGCCAAATCTACGATGGAGTTGCTTACTAAGAAGACAGTGAATGTTCCTGAGTGGCCAAGCTACAGTTCTAACTTAAATGTGCTTGAAAGTCTATGGCAAGACATGAATATGGTTGTCTAGCAATGATCAACAACCAATTTGACAGAGCTTGAAGAATTTTGAAAAGAATAATGAGCAAATATATTGTACAATCCAGGTGTGCAAAGCTCTTAGAGACTTACCCAGAAAGACTCACAGCTGTAATCACTGCCAAAGGTGATTCTAACATATTTACTCAGGGGTGTGAATACTTATGTAAATTTGACATTTCTGTATTTCATTCTCAATAAATGTGCAAACATTTCTAAAAACCTGTTTTCACTTTGTCATTATGGGGTATTGTGTGTAGATGGATAAAAATGTAATCCATTTTGAATTCATGCTTTAACACAATAAAATGTAGAATAAGTCAAGGGGTATGAATACTTTCTGAAGGCACTATATCTACCTCTATCAATCCAGTATCCCTGCACATTGTAAATATGGTACTGGAACTGACCCTAATATATAATTTAGTATGCTTACTTTATCACGTTCTTCTTATTTTTATATCTCGTGTGTTTTTGTTCTACGTTGTTATTTTTAGTATTACATTGTTATTGATTACTGCATTGTTGGGGTTAGAGCTTGCAAAAAAGCCATTACACTGTACTTGTGCATGTGACATTGAAACTTGAAACTCTCTGTCAGGACGTTCGAGCCTCAGCTGCAGCATCACGTGGCCCAGAAGAAAATCCCGTACGTGGACACGCAGGGACGGCTAATCAAACCCGACAAACCCAACGGGATTAAAATGGAAAAATTTGTCTTTGACATCTTCCAGTTTGCCAAGTAAGTGCAGTGCTTTTCCAGCTGCCTTTAGCATGTGTGGAGCTGGCTGCATTTTCCCTTAAAACCTGCGGAGAGGAGAGGAGAGGAAAGGGAGGCACACAGCCAGCATCCGTTAGTAAGATCCAGGTCCTGACACCCAGATCTCTGGAGCCCCAGCTTCCATTCCCCAGCTCCTTGACAGGTTCCAGGACCTCAGACCCCTAGCCCAAACCCCAGCTCCATAGCCACTGTCCCAGAGCCGGCCCAGCCCTGCTGCTGGGGCCTGTAAAATTGAAGTTTTACGAGCTGCTCCAGTCTCTCTCTCTCTCTCTCTCTCTCTCTCTCTCTCTCTCTCTCTCTCTCTCTGTGTCTCTCTCTGTGTCTCTCTCTCTCTCTCTCTCTCTCTCTCTCAGTTGAATCATGACATCACCTCTGAGTCATGTTGCTGCTTTTAGAACTTTACATGGAGTCAATGGATTCCTCTCATTGCAATGAGGATGCAATTCTATGTGGCTCTATTCTAGAACTCGTCATTACCATTCTCAGATTGTTTTAAACTGGAATGGGACGATGATTAATATGTGTTGTTGTTCTGGGGGTGGGTTACCTTGGAAACAGTAGCACTAAAGATGCATTTTCACACTGTGTGTGTGTGTGTGTCTCAGGACCTTTGTGGTGTACGAGGTTCTTCGTGAAGACGAGTTCTCTGCCCTGAAGAACGCAGACAGCCAGGACGGTAAAGACACGCCCACCACGGTGAAACACGCCCTCATGTCCCTGCATCACCGCTGGGTCCTCAATGCTGGAGGACACTTCATAGACGAAAACGGGACGCGTGTGCCTGCTATACCCAGGTGAGACACACACACACTAAACACACTCACAGTGAGTATACATTCTATTTATCTCTCCACCTGTTGTCACGTTCATCACCATATAGTCTCTCTGTCACAGCTTTTTCACAATCCCACTTTTTCTCACAGCATCCCTCACGGTTCCCCTTAACCCTGTGTGTCATGTGTAATGTTTTAATGTTTCCAGAGATGGACCTGCAGGAAGTGGCACAGCTGATGTCAACCAGAAGTAACTATTCTCTGTGCTACTGACTGAGTTACTGCATGGTGACGGGGCTTTTGCTTTCACACACACACTCAGTCGCTCACTGTAACCCACTGTCACACAAACATCTGGGCTGTGTCTCAATTCTATGTAGTGGCTTCCTCTCTTAGTCTCCTTGTCTTTTGTCCTACTTTCACCTGGTCAGTTTATTCCTATCAGTGTGGGTGAAGGGAAGGAGAGGAAAGGACTAGAGTGTTGAGATGCAGCCTGTGGTTTAGCTGTGCTAGGGCCGAGGTCACAGGGTCACCTGTCCTGTGCAGGTGGGGACGGAGTTACCTGACCTGCCTGCTGACTTGGTCCCTGTTCCAATAGTCTTCATATGCATCCTTCCTTCCTTCCTCTCTTTCTTTAGCCAATCACTGGTCTGCACGTGCTTAGGTAAGTGTAGGCCAGTTTACCATCCTGTTGCTTTCACCAATCAAACTATACTAGAGCAGTGATTATCTCAAGGAGGGAGGGAAGGAAAGAAGGATGCATAAGCTATTGGTGCAGGGCCTAGTGCTAACTGGGACAGTAGCTACTAACCCACGGAATGTGGAGCATGCTGGGTAATGGGCACTGGGCATGCTTTGCAATTGATGACGTCTCTGATGTCACTGTCTATCTGATGATGATGGGGAGACGATGAGTGGCCATTTCAGATCTGATGTTGGCCAGTTATCTGTGATTGTGACGGCAACACCAAATACATTTAAATCCTCCTGATTGTTCAAAGATGATGATTTAAATGAAAGTAGTGTATTCAACAGCATTTAAAATATTTATTACATTCATAAATGCTACTTAGTGGTGTCATTTAAATTGTAATAAGGTCTAATGGCGCTTTCTGTGTGATGTATGCTCTCTCCCAATCAATATAGACTTCATTCACTTCCACTTCAAACTTGTGCCTACTTAGTCTTCCTGGACTTAGATAAAGCATACTCCTAGACTAAATGGAATCTCTGAAAGTGCTTTTTAGTCCAGGAATAGGCTTAATCTGGGTCCAGGAAAAAGGTATAGGAGTCTCTCTGACGTTAACGCTTTAATGCTTTGCTCCAAACATCTAATAATCTAAGAACAGCTGGAGCAGAGAATCACACATCCAGCTGCTTCTTCTCTTTTCTTCATACACAAGAGAAAAGCACTCAACCTTTCCTCCTCTCCTTCCTTCCTCCTCTTTTCCCCACAGTCTGAAGGATGGAACAGACCTGCCAATTAAATGTGAGATCTCCCCACTGGTGTCCTATGGCGGAGAGGTAAGGGGGAGGGACTTAACAGTAGGGACCTGTTGAAATATAAATAAATATTAAAAAGTGATTCCCGTTATAGTTATTACATTCAGTTTTACGAGCATTGATGATATAATAGCCTGATGATGTCACTTCCTGTTGTGTTGCAGGGTTTGGAGGAGCTGGTGAGTGGGCGAGAGTTCCGCCCCACCCTGGTCATCGACGAGAGTGGAGCCCACGAACTGGTGAAGAATGGCGTTTGAGGGACGGAAGAATGGAGGGAGGGAGGGAGAGGGAGAATGAAAGAGAGCGAGTGAGCAAAAGAAGAGAGACGTGCCAAAGACCTATTCCACTTCTTCTCCCTCTCCTCCTCCCTACAACTGGGAGAAACTGTGATGTCGTTTGTTTCCGTGCAATAATGCTGCGTTCATGTGCTTTTCTAAATAATTGAAACACAATGCATTTCCGACATCCAAAAACGAGCTTCTGAGTTGGAATTATAAGTGGGGAAATCCGTGCTATAACTCAATACAATGAGATCCAACCCCCAGTTGGAATGTTTTCCAAATGTCTGATTTTTCTGAGGAGCACATGGCCGCAGCATAAGATGAAGGACAGAAGCCTTGAGGGGCTGCATGACTGGATGAAGCAGTCTGAAGATCAAGCTATTTATTTTGCTTAAGCCAATTTTTTATCTGTCTTGTAGATGGAAATTACCACCTATGCATTTTACCAAGTGATTTGTACGTACAGATACAAGTAGAGATAGGTACAACAATTGTAGTCAGATGATCCTAATATGATTGATTATTATTAACATGTAATGTTGGTACACGGAAATACTTTTTTTATGATAACTGGGTTTCATAGCACACTACTGCTAGTCTTCTGCCTGATTGGCTTCCAAATGACGCTGTTGACATAGGAATTGTTTTACATTTTCTTTATTATAGAAATATCACATTTGGAAGAGGTATGAGTCTTTGATTAAACCTAAGCTTAGCGTGGTGTGCCTGTGTGTGTGCGTAGAGTTGTCTGCATGTGTGTGTGTGGATTTGTCGGTCTCTGTGTGCGTGGCTGTGTGTGTGATGGGTGTGTTTATTGCATTAGAAGTCCTGGTGTGTTAAATCAGAGTTTCCAGCAGCAGCACATGGTTTGTGTTTAAGATGGGCCAGAGAGAGCATGCTACATTTACTGCTGCAGCCACTCATAAAAATCTACTCTGTGGCTGCTAACAGTCTCTCTACCTGTCTGTCTCTCACACACACACAATTCCTCTTACTTTCTATATCTCTCCCTTTCTCCTTTTTTCTTCCTCTCTCTCATCTCCTCTTTTCCCTTTCTTTCACTTGCTCTCACTCCCACTACAGTATCTCTGACAGAAGGTATTGTATTGACAGAGGGCTATGCTTAGGTAACACTTATAAAGGATACCTCAATGTAAAGTGTAAATGTTGAATTGACTTAGATAAATAACCTTGATGTCTATTATAGAATGTTATATTCCTTCAGGCAGATATGAAACATGACCATGTGCATCGATAGTTTTAGCACACTGGACTGTCCTTAACTGGACTACTGTAGAGCGTGCTTTCCTCACTAAGCCACACCATGCTTTTCCACCATGAAGGAAGGGGTACATTTAAAGGGGAATTCCACCCACTTACCATTATTTGATGCGTTGCTCCTCTGTATCCCTTTTATTTCCCGAGTCTGGCATTTTAGTCCACATCAGCTACGAAACACTGGCGGTGATGATGTCATCAGGTGGTGACTGGCCTTACTTGTCACTAAGGTGAGCTCATTCTGTGGTCCGAGTGTTATCAATGTATAAAAGTGCTTCATGAATTGTATAACAATTGTAAGTATCTGTGTGTACTTACAGTGTAAAAACACTACTTAAGTCTATTGCCATTGGCATTACTATGGCAAATATAAAACATTTTTGTAGGTAAAATGGAACCCGATCAAATTTGTCAACAGAAATGTGTTGAATTAAAGTTATTTGTAAAATTTTGTTGACGTGACAGTGCCTTCAAAAAGTATTCATACCACTTGACTTTTTCCACATTGTCTTGTGTTACAGCCTGAATTTAAAATGGATTAAATTGAGATTTTTTTGTCACTGGCCTACACGCAGTACCCCACAATGTCAAAGTGGAATGTTTACAAATTAATTAAAAATGAAATGCTGAAATGTCTTGAGTCAATAAGTATTCAACCTCTTTGTTATTGCAAGCCTAAATACATTCATGAGTAAAGGTTTGCTTAACAGGTCTCATAATAAGTTGCATTGACTCACTCTGTGTGCAACAAGTGTTTAACATAATTTTTTTTATGACTACCTCATCTACAGTGCCTTGCAAAAGTATTCATCCCCCTTGGCGTTTTTCCTATTTTGTTGCATTACAACCTGTAATTTAAATTGATTTTTATTTGGATTTCATGTAATGGGCATACACAAAATAGTCCAAATTGGTGAAGTGAAATGAAAAAAAATTACTTGTTTCAAAAAATTATAGAAAATAAACAACGGAAAAAGTGGTGCGTGCATATGTATTCACCCCCTTTGCTATGAAGCACCTAAATAAGATCTGGTGCAACCAATTACCTTCAGAAGTCACATAATTAGTTAAATAAAGTCCACCTGTGTGCAATCTAAGTGTCACATGATCTGTCACATGATCTTAGTATATATACACCTGTTATGAAAGGCCCCAGAGTCTGCAACACCACTAAGCAAGGGGCACCACCAAGCAAGCGGCACCACCAAGCAAGCGGCACCATGAAGACCAAAAAGCTCTCCAAACAGGTCAGGGACAAAGTTGTGGAGAAGTACGGATCAGGGTTGGGTTATAAAAAAATATCAGAAACTTTGAACATCCCACGGAGCACCATTAAATCCATTATTTAAAAATGGAAAGAACATGGCACCACAACAAACCTGCCAAGAGAGGGCCGCCCACCAAAACTCACAGACCAGGCAAGGAGGGCATTAATCAGAGAAGCAACAAAGAGACCAAAGATAACCTTGAAGGAGATGCAAAGCTTCACAGCGGAGATTGGAGTATCTGTCCATTGGACCACTTTAAGCCGTACACTCCACAGAGCTGGGCTTTACGGAAGAGTGGCCAGAAAAAAGCCATTGCTTAAAGAAAAAAATAAGCAAACACGTTTGGTGTTCGCCAAAAGGCATGTGGGAGACTCCAAACATATGGAAGCAGGTACTCAAGGAAAACGCTATGTCTGGCGCAAACCCAACACCTCTCATCACCCCGAGAACACCATCCCCACAGTGACGCATGGTGGTGGCACCATCATGCTGTGGGGATGTTTTTCATCGGCAGGGACTGGGAAACTGATCAGAATTGAAGGAATGATGGATGGGAAACTTGAGGGAAACCTGTTTCAGTCTTCCAGAGATTTGAGACTGGGACGGAGGTTCACCTTCCAGCAGGACAATGACCCTAAGCATACTGCTAAAGCAACACTCAAGTGGTTTAAGGGGAAACATTTAAATGTCTTGGAATGGCCTAGTCAAAGCCCAGACCTCAATCCAATTGAGAATATGTGGTATGACTTAAAGATTGCTGTACACCAGCGGAACCCATCTAACTTGAAGGAGCTGGAGCAGTTTTGCCTTGAAGAATGGGCAAAAATCCCAGTGGCTAGATGTGCCAAGCTTATAGAGACATACCCCAAAAGACTTGCAGCTGTAATTGCTGCAAAAGGTGGCTCTACAAAGTATTGACTTTGGGGGGGTGAATAGTTATGCACGCTCAGGTCTTCAGTTTTTTTGTCTTATTTCTTGTTTGTTACACCCCAAAAAATATTTTGCATCTTCAAAGTGGTAGGCATGTTGTGTAAATGATACAACCCCCCAAAAAAAATTCCAGGTTGTAAGGCAACAAAATAGGAAAAATGCTAAGGGGGGTGAATACTTTCGCAAGCCACTATGTACCCCACACATACAATTATCTGTAAGGTCTCTCAGTCGAGCAGTGAATTTCAAACACAGATTCAACCACAAAGACCAGGGAGGTTTTCCAATGCCTCGCAATGAAGGGCACCTATTGGTAGATTGGTATATAAAAAAAAGCAGGCATTAAATATCCCTTTGATTATGGTGAAGTTATTAATTACACTTTGGGTGGTGTATCAATACACTCAGTCACTACAAAGATGCAGGCGTCCTTCCTAACTCAGTTGCAGGAGAGGAAGGAAACCACTCAGGGATTTCACAATGAGGCCAATGGTGACTTTAAAACAGATACAGAGTTTAATGGCTGTGATAAGAGAAGACTGAGGATGGATCAACAACATTGTAGTTACTCCACAATACTAATCTAGTTGACAGAGTGAAAAGAAGGAAGCCTGTACAGAATATAAATATTCCAAAACATGCATCCTGTTTGCAACAAGGCACTAAAGTAATACTGCAAAACAATTGGCAAAGCAATTCACTTTTTGTCCTGAATACAAAGTGTTATGTTTGGGACAAATCCAATAAAACACATTACTAAGTACCACTCTCCATATTTTCAAGCATAGTGGTGGCTGCATCGTGTTATCGGTATGCTTGTAATCATTCAGCACTAGAACGTTTTTCAGGATAAAAAAAAGAAACAGAATGTAGCTAAGCATAGGCAAAATCCTAGAAAACCAGGTTCAGTAAGATTTCCACCAGACACTGGGAGATGAATTCACCTTTCAGCAGGACAATAACCTAAAACACAAGGCCAAATCTACACTGGAGTTGCTTACCAAGAAGACAGTGAATGTTACTGAGTGGCCGAGTTACAGTTTTGACTGAAAATCTATGGCAAGACCTGAAAATGGTTGTCTAGCAATAATCAACAACCAATTTGACCGAGCTTGAAGGATTTTGAAAATAATAATGGGCAAATGTTGCACAATCCAGGGTTGAAAAGTTCTTAGAGATTTACCCAGAAAGACTCACAGCTCTAATTGCTGCCAAAGGTGCTTCGACAAAGTAATGACTCAGGGGTGTGAATACTTATGTATATGAGATATTTCTGTATTTCATTTTCAATAAATTAGCAAAGATTTCAAAAAACATGTTTTCACTTTGTCATTAGGAGGTATTGTGTGTAGATGTGTGAGAGAAAAAAATATTTAATTCATTTTGAATTCTGCCTGTAACAACAAAATGTGGAATAAGTCAAGGGGTATGAACACTTTCTGAAGGCACTTTATTTGTCAACAGAATCAAATGTAATTTCTTCCACACAACAAGAATATGCAACGTTGAATTTACATTTTTGTGCTTTCTGAATTATTGCTGCCGTGAATTATAGTGGTTTCATCACTCACTCAGGCTGTCGAATGAAAACTTTCTCCTCAAGGAGAAAAAAGCATTTTGATTGGGTACTGGGTTCTGACTTAATTGAAACCTTATTTGTAGCATGAGGAATTCTGGGATTGTTGGCATGCCCCCAACAATCCTCAGAATGTGATGGGGTATTTTTTCTCTTTCTCTGCCTCCGCTCCAAGCTCCGTTTTTTTTCTTCCTTTTTTGCAGGGGTGTGTTGCATCAGTCAAGTGAGTATGAGAGGGACCTGAGCGGAGCGAGCAAGAACAGAGAGAAAAGGCTTGGATTCTAACAGACAGAACTGGGGACACGGACACTCGCTGGAATACTCCACCGCTTCCTCTGAGCAAATGGTTTGAAAGGACAAAACTCTTTAAAAGTACGTTTCAATTCTCCTTTTTCTGCAAAATAACTTTTCTATTTTACTTTTTTCTTAATGTGTTTCAAGGGTAAAGGGTTTGGGTTCCACTAGAAGCTATAGAGATGCTTTTGCTTTCTGTAGAATTGTGTCAGTACCTCACACAAGTCTAGGTGTCTCAGTGTGTTTTTAGTCTAGTTTTGAACCCAATGTCTCATTTTTCTTGGAGAGAGAGAAAGCTAGTGTTTGTATGGCAGGCTAGAATAGAGGTAGCAGAGAGACGAGATGCAGCCTATCTCAGATCCACACTTCACTGTGAAAAGCACTGCTGCAATCCAACTGCTATACACAGAGGCCATTTCACACATACTATATTATACTGTATCTAGTTTAGTTTAAAACGACATCTCTTATAAAATGTTGACTGCAAAAATATCTTGTGCTTCCCCATTGATAGAAGGATATTGAAAGTCTTGTTTTTTTGTCTGGAGAAGCAACGGTGGAACTAATGCAGAAATTGCTTGAGGCTTTTTCACTTTCATGCTGCCAGTTCAAACCTCAGAGATAATTTGTTGTGCTTTGTTTTGCTGGGCATTTGTTCACTGTGTTTTGGAAAAGTTGAGCAACTGTTGACCACTTGAGTTCCTGGCCCTGACACATTATTTTGGCTTGGTATTATCATACATACCATCTGTCTTTGTGTGTCTATACTTATCCTCTTGTGTCATGCCGGCGGTATGTAGGTGTTATGTAGGTGGTATGTAGATGGTATGTATGAGGTATGCAGGTGCCCTGTGGTATGTGGGTGACAGATCCATACAGAGGCTAAATTCAGTCATTTTGATGTGGGGACATAACACCGTCACTTAGCAGACACTTTTATCCCAAATAGTTAGCTATATATACACTACCAGTCAAAAGTTTGGACACCTACTCATTCAAGGGTTTTTCTTTATTTGTACTATTTTTCACATTGTTGAATAATAGTGAAGGCATCAAAACTATGAAATAACACATGGAATCATGTAGTTACCAAAAAAGTGTTAAACTAATCAAAAAATATTTTATATTGGAGATTTTTCAAATAGCCACCCATTGCCTTGATGACAGCTTTGCACATTCTTGGCATTTTCACAACCAGCTTCATGAGATAGTCACCTGGAATGCATTTCAATTAACAGGTATGCTTTCTTAAAAGTTAATTTGTGGAATTTCTTTCCTTCTTAATGTGTTTGAGACAATCAGTTGTGTTGTGACAAGGTAGGGGGGGTATACAGAAGATAGCCCTATTTGGTAAAAGACCAAGTCCATATTATGGCAAGAACAGCTCAAATAAGCAAAGAGAAATGACATTCCATCATTACTTTAAGATATGAAGGTCAGTCAATACGGAACATTTCAAGAACTTTGAAAGTTTCTTCAAGTGCAGTCGCAAAAACCATCAAGAGCTTATTATGAAACTGGCTCTCATGAGGACTGCCACAGGAATGGAAGACCCAGAGCTACCTCTGCTGCAGAGGATACGTTCATTAGAGTTACCAGCCTCAGAAATTGCAGCCCAAACAAATGCTTCACAGAGTTCAAGTAACAGACACATCTCAACATTGACTGTTCAGAGGAGACTGTGTGAATCAGGCCTTCATGGTCGAATTGCTGCAAAGAAACCACTACTAAAGGACACCAAAAAGAAGAAGAGACTTGCTTGGGCCAAGAAACACAAGCAATGGACATTAGATCGGTGGAAATTTGTCCTTTGGTCTGGAGTCCAAATTTGAGATTTGTGGGTAAACGGATGATCTCCGCATGTGTATTTCCCACCGTAAAGCATGGAGGAGGAGGTGTTATGGTGTGGGGATGCTTTTCTGGTGACACTGTCTGTGATTTATTTAGAATTCAAGGCACACTTAACCAGCATGGCTACCACAGCATTCTGCAGTGATACGCCATCCCATCTGGTTTGGGCTTAGTGGGACTATCATTTGTTTTTCAACAGGACAATGACCCAACACACCTCCAGGCTGTGCAAGGGCTATTTTACCAAGAAGGAGAGTGATGGAGTGCTGCATCAGATGACCTGGCCTCCACAATCCCCCGACCTCAACCCAATTGAGATGGTTTGGGATGAGTCGGACCGCAGCGTGAAGGAAAAGCAGCCAACAAGTGCTCAGCATATGTGGGAACTCCTTCAAGACTGTTGGAAAAGCATTCCAGGTGAAGCTGGTTGAGAGAATGCCAAGAGTGTGCAAAGCTGTCATCAAGGCAATGGGTGGCTATTTGAAGAATATAAAATATAAAATATATTTTGATTTGTTTAACACTTTTTTGGTTACTACATGATTCCATATGTGTTATTTCATAGTTTTGATGTCTTCACTATTATTCTACAATGTAGAAAATTGTAAACATAAAGAAAAACCCTGGAATGAGTAGGTGTGTCCAAACTTTTGACTGGTACTGTACATAGTCATGACTCATACAGGATCTAATAGTCACTGGTCTGGTGTTGCCGACACCTTGTTCCAGCCGGGCTGAGACATCTGAGCCAGGTTAGTGGAAACGACCACAGAGTCATAAAGGACAGTTTTTCTGGGGAGGTCAAGGTGGTGAGGCATGTGGTGTGACCCCTTAGCCATTACTGGCAGGGTGTGTGTCGGTATGTGAGAGTGTGTGTTGAGCCAGGTTCATGACCTCACTGATGGTAATAGCCAGCCCTGACATCTCTCTTCCAACTCTGAACATGTGCTTTAAGTTATCAGAGGAATAAACAGCAGGTACTTCAATGGCCCAATGAACACACACACACACACACACACACCAGGTACTTCTGTGGTCCCTTGAAGTTGACTCTCTCAGTAAGGTTCAATAACAATGTCTGTGTTGACATTTTGAAAATGAATGTGAAGACAGAAGGTTGAACGGTCAGGCGCACCGGTTTGTGTCAAAAATTGCTACGCTGCTGGGTTTTTCACGCTCAACAGTTTCCCGTGTGTATCAAGAATGGTCCACCACCCAAAGGACATCCAGCTAACTTGACACAACTGTGGGAAGCATTGGAGTCAACATGGGCCAGCATCCCTGTGGAACGCTTTCGACACCTTGTAGAGTCCATGGGCCGACGAATTGAGGCTGTTCTGAGGGGGGGGGTCTTAATGTTTTGTACACTCAGTGTATAGTACATCTAGTAAATAGGCAATTCAGGGAATCTCAATCGGAAAAGTGACCATGCTATGGAAAAATATGAAAACCATGTGGTGAAATCTAGATACGTGCACACACACACACTGTGGCTGGAGCCAAGGGCAGAGAAAGATTAGCAGGCTGTTATCGTTGAGTCTCTCAGACATATAATTTCAATTAGCAACTCCTCCCTCGCTCTCTTCCCCGCTCCATCCCTCCATCCATCTCTCCCTCCTTCCCCCTGGGGCCTCAGAGTCTGTCTGACTGACATCTCCAGATACAGAGGTAGAGATATAATGACACACTACTGAACCAGCAGGGTCAGGGTGTAATTTCAACTCCACTTTCAAAACACAGCAGAGGCACCCAGTGCTTACATGGACTTGCCTGCCTGCCGTAGGTCCATGTCTGACTGAGCCCATACAGATCAGGCCACTCGCTGGCAGCACAGACCAGATGAGCACGTTGGGAGTGAGAGGCAGGCAGTGTGTAGTTTGGTATAAATAGCTAAATCCCAGAGAACATAATCGAAAATACCAGGTGTGCTTAGCGTTCCACACTTGTGCTTGAACTCTGACCCTTCCCTAACCAACAGCCCTTCCTTCAACACGCCACTGAGATCAGGTTCCCAGTAATACCAATGGACATAAATATGTTACTGTACAGAAATAGTGTTTTGTTAGTGAACATACAGTAAATAGAGTATACTATTTCGATGTACTATTATGGGGCACACTTTATTTGGATAGTCCAGATATTCCATAGTATACTATTTTGATGTACTATTGTGGGTCACACTTTATTTGGATAGTCCGGATATTCCATGGTATACTATTTTTATGTACTATTATGGGGCACACTTTATTTGGATAGTCCAGATATTCCATAGTATACTATTTCGATGTACTATTGTGGGTCACACTTTATTTGGATAGTTTGGATATTCCATAGTATACTATTTCGATGTACTATTGTGGGACACACTTTATTTGGATAGTCCGGAAAGTCCATCTGTAGGTGCGCTACAGATGGTCATACTATCAACAAACTATCTGTTGATAAGCAACTGCTTGCTAAAGTTAGGGCTAGGCTTAAAGGGTGTTTTCACATATACAGTTGAAGTCGGAAGTTTACATACACCTTAGCCAAATACATTTAAACTCAGTTTTTCACAATTCCTGACATTTAATCCTAGTAAAGATTCCCTGTCTTAGGTCAGTTAGGATCACCACTTTATTTTAAGAATGTGAAATGTCAGAATAATAGTAGAGAGAATGATTTATTTCAGCTTTTATTTCTTTCATCACATTCCCAGTGGGTCAGAAGTTTACATACACTCAATTAGTATTTGGTAGCATTGCCTTTAAATTGTTTACTTGGGTCAAACGTTTCGGGTAGCCTTCCACAAGCTTCCCACAATAAGTTGGGTGAATTTTGGCCCATTCCTCCTGACAGAGCTGGTGTAACTGAGTCAGGTTTGTAGGCCTCCTTGCTCGCACACACTTTTTCAGTTCTGCCCACACATTTTCTATAGGATTGAGGTCAGGGCTTTGTGATGGCCACTCCAATACCTTGACATTGTTGTCCTTAAGCCATTTTGCCACAACTTTGGAAGTATGCTTGGGGTCATTGTCCATTTGGAAGACCCATTTGCGACCAAGCTTTAACGTCCTGACTGATGTCTTGTGATATTGCTTCAATATATCCACATCATTTTCCTTCCTCTTGATGCCATCTATTTTGTGAAGTGCACCAGTCCCACCTGCAGCAAAGCACCCCCACAGCATGATGCTGCCACCCCCGTGCTTCACGGTTGGGATGGAGTTCTTCGGCTTGCAATTAACCCCCTTTTTCCTCCAAACATAACGATGGTCATTATGGCCAAACAGTTCTATTTTTGTTTCATCAGACCAGAGGACATTTCTCAAAAAGTACGATCTCTGTCCCCATGTGCAGTTGCAAACCGTAGTCTGGCTTTTTTATGGCGGTTTTGGAGCAGTGGCTTCTTCCTTGCTGAGCGGCCTTTCAGGTTATGTAGATATAGAACTTGTTTTACTGTGGATATAGATACTTTTGTACCTGTTTCCTCCAGCATCTTCACAAGGTCATTTGCTGTTGTTCTGGGATTGATTTGCACTTTTCACCACCAAAGTACGTTAATCTCTAGGAGACAGAACGCGTCTCCTTCCTGAGCAGTATGACGGCTGCGTGGTCCCATGGTGTTTATACTTGCATACTATTGTTTGTACAGATGAACGTGGTACCTTAAGGCGTTTGGAAATTGCTCCCAAGGATGAACCAGACTTGTGGAGGTCTACAATTCTTTTTCTGAGGTCTTGGCTGATTTATTTTTGATTTTCCCATGATATCAAGCAAAGAGGCACTGAGTTTGAAGGTAGGCCTTGAAATACATCCACAGGTACACCTCCAATTGACTCAAATGATGTCAATTAGCCTATCAGAAGCTTCTAAAGCCATGACATCATTTTCTGGAATTTTCCAAGCTGTTTAAAGGCACAGTCAACTTAGTGTATGTAAACTTCTGACCCACTAGAATTGTGATACAGTGAATTATAAGTTAAATAATCTGTCTGTAAACAATTGTTGGAAAAATGACTTGTGTCATGCACAAGGTAGATGTCCTAACCGACTTGCCAAAACTATAGTTTGTTAACAAGAAATGTGTGGAGTGGTTGAAAAACGAGTTTTAATGACTCCAACCTAAGTGTATGTAAACCTCCGACTTCAACTGTAGTCCTCTTTAAAAGAACCGATCTCAGTCCTCTTTAAAGTGAACTCTGGGGTAAAAAAAAAAAGCTAAAGAACCCAGTTGTCTTTGTATTCACACTGCCCTTGCCTTTGAATGAGGACTCAACTCTTTTGCCAGTTCACTTCAACTATTTTGTGGACCAAGTCCTCTTTGCATTCACATTGCTATGTTTAGAAAGGAACCAAGATCTTTTTCCAACATGCACTCTGGGTTTTTACAAAGTGCAGGACAAGCCATTCAATCAGAATACGTTATTGGACAGCTAGATATACGTACCTACTTACATTTTGGAAGCTAATAGATTGCATTTAGTTAAAATATGAGACTTAATAATTGTAATCAGAAGATACTATTAACAAGTACATTTGATTGGTAACAGAATAAATAGCAATAGAATAACTGCAGAATAAATAATGCTGTAATTCAAAATTGTACACCCAAGGTAGGCTACTGCCCCTTTAAGAGCTAGAATAAATGTTGTACCCTTTGTTTTGATTCTCACCAAATAGGTTGTCTTCTCACACTATTCAAACCCCACTATCAATGAACAGCTTATGAAACTCTCTTAGCCTATAGATCACATATTGCAAACAAATAACCTGAACTAAAAACTCCACACATTTTTGAATTTCTGTGCGTCCTTGACAATCGCTAATCAATATCCAAAAACTCCACCCATTTTTTTCAGTGAACCTGCACATCATCACCTTTTCTCTTTTGTGGCATCAATGTGAGGGTTTATGGCAGGGGAAACTGTATTGCGTTCACATTGTCCTAAAAAATGGAATCGGATCATGGAATTCAAGTGAACCGAACTCATTTCACTTCTCGAGATGGTCTCAGTTCGGTTCAGTTCGGGGCTCTTTTGAGGGGTCTGAGTTCCTTTTGGAGTATTCACACAGCACAAAAAATTAAGCAAAACACACTGAGTTCACAAGAATTGTCCGAAAAGGACCAAGTTTGAAACCCTTTTTTGTTCAATATAGATCCCCTATATACTGGTCTTGAAAATAAGAAAAAAAACTGTTGGGGAGGTTCTCTTCTGCACTGTTCAACCAATCCAGTAAATGTGGAGGAGGAGTTAAGAGGGGTATCACCTTGGGTGCATTCGAGCGGATCACTTTTGTCAAGTCGGTGGTCACCGCCTTTCAAAGTGTGTTGCATTATGGGGATAAAAATTGTCTGACATGCGCCTACATGTCGAATTTATGAACTTTACAAAAATCATGTGATAAAAGGCCATGAAGTTTTGACTGCAGTCGACTGTACGTTTCTGTGTTACTCTTCCCCAACTTCATCCTGCAGCCATGACCTGCATTATGGGAGGCTCTATTGTCAGCCAATCATTAGGGTGATTTTGTTTCACCCACACGACCAAAGACGTGACTGAAAAAGGAACCAACTTTTCCACACTTTGTGTTTACGTGGATATGAGCAAATAAATGTGATGTTTCAGACTCTTTCTCAAACCAATATATTGTACAATGTACACACCTATATTTTCAGTTCATGAGTGTGTGATAAGGGGGTTGGAGACATGTTTATTTCGATATTATAAAGAACAACTCGTATAAACAATGTCAACACCGCCATGTTGCACTGAGCCTTGCTGTTGGAAAACCACATCAGTGTCCGACTCTTGGCTGTCGCAGATGCACCTCCCCCGACTTCACTCCTTGACTTTCATCTACAGTCAGTTTGCTTTCACTTTACCACTCAAACGAGCCCCTTGTTAATGTCCAAAAGTGGAAGTAGTGTCACAGGCTCTCTTTCCATTTCCCCTGAAAACCAGAACATCCTGTTGTTGGGGACTCGGCAGAGGATAGGGTAAGGGTTAGGATAAGGGTTAGGGTTAGAGCTAGGGTTGGGGTTAGTAGATAGTTGGTTAAAATGTTACTGTTAGTCTGTAGACCATCTACAGATAGACTATACAAATAAAGTGTTATATTTAAAGACAGTGTGAACTACTGGTTAGTATGCACAGTCACACTCAGTCTTGTCCCACTCTAAGTACCAGTGTACATAAATATCACAACCACCCAAACGTCTCTGCTGGTTCGTGATCAACGCTTAGCAAACTAGGCTGAAGTTGTTTGTCTCTTGCTGGTTCAGTGTTTTGAGGTCCACATGATGAGAACAGAGTGAAGAAAGAAAATAATAAAAATAATTACTTTGCTCTGAGTGGGAAAATGCCTTGAGTAGATGGAGAGAAAGGAAAGAGAAAAACAGAGGGAAGACTGGTCTCTTAACGCCTCACACAGATGGATGGATTGGCAAGAACCTGAAAACAACAGGAAAATGTTAGAGAGAGAAAAATATCTCAGCTCTGTTACGAATAAGCAGTATGATTTTGTATGATATTCAAGAAAACAGAATGATCCAAACTGTCTCTGAGTGTACTGGAGTATGTTGGGAGAGATGTCTTGACAGCTTGAAACCACTCAGACATAGCGTAGTAATAGAACAGTACTTATGGTGATGTTTTTAGAATTAGAAGTGGAGCGGTAACACATTATTTGGATAGTCCCAAGTAGATGTTTGTAGATGTTCAGTAGACCGTTCAATAACTGTCAACAACATTTCAACTAACTCCACTACCCCTAGCCCTAACATTAACCTTATCCTATCCTTACACTTAACCCTTACACTAACTCTAACCTTAACCCTTACTTTAACCCTAATTCTAAACCTAATCCTAACCCTGTAACCTTGGCAAGCAGATGCTTATCAACAGATAGTTTGTTAGTATGACCATCTGTAGATCATCTATATGGGACTATCCAAATAAAGTGTGACCATGGAGATATTTGTAGTAGCAGTAGTAGCTAGGGCTGTTGCGGTGACTTATTACTGCCACACCGGTGGTCACAAGTCATGAAGGCAGTCAAATTCCACATTACCGTTTAGTCAGGCTCTGATGCTGCTGCTGGTCATTAGTAGTCTACCAAACTTGCTAATTGCCTGGTACTCAGCACTCTATTGACACTCTAATCATCTGACATCAATGCAAATGTATTCGAAAATCCAATCAAACACTTCATGAGAGCCCATGAGCTCATGTTGCGCAACATTTCTATAGGCTATGGAATTGCGGGGAAAACAGATGGCTGCTAATAAAAAGAGGAGGATCCCATCAGCTTTCTATAGGCTAGGCCTACTATATTTATTACTCAACTTTCCTAATATTAAGCACATTGCTTATATTTACAACAGGAGTATAGCCTACCTGGCTGGCATGAAAATAAACCACAGGGAAAAGCGTCCTCCATTCGCTATTTAAGTGCATAGATTACATGTATTTTTTCCTGCTGCCCCTGTTTCAATACAGGTGCATGATAATGGTTCATTCTAAATCAAAACAAATGTCACATATTTTATTTAGTATATGTAAAGACAAGAATAAATCAAGAATAGTCTGATGGGTGACAATATTAGCCTATCACTTGTGAATTATATATTATCACTTGTAAATTATGCCCAGCATAAGAAACAATGCCTTTTTTTGCGACTTTTTCGAATCATAGTCGCACATCTTATGTAGCCTAGCCCATAGGTCTATATGTTTTAATAAGGTTTGTATCACAACTAAAGTGGCCAAATAACTTCTTCAAATTAAACACATGAATCTGCTTTACAAGGGGTGTAGAGCCTAACTGCCATATATAAGCAGCGCGTGAGTTTCAAGTTTGGGGAAGATAATTTTCACCATAAAAATGCACCTTTATAATAAAAGCGTTACATGCATAATTGCATTTGCGGTCACTTTTGATAATGGTGTTTTCCGCTAATGGTACATTAGCGCTTATAGCCTACTACCATGTGCGCATTGCAGCGCTTATAATGTGAAGAAATAGCCAAATAGTTTAAACAGTTTAAGCTAGACGTTCTGATCTGTTGCGTCAAACATTGCATAAATAAGGTTTTTTGATGCTAGTGGTTGTATTAATTTGGGATCTATTGCATCCCACAACTGTCCCAGACTATGTTTGGAATATTTATTTATCGCACAGAATAGAATAGGTTGACTTGTACTATGGGGGATAGTAGATTGACATAGGCTAGTGCTTTTGCTGTTCGTTAGGCCTAGTTATCTTGTTGGCTGACGAAAAGTAAATGTGGACAAGTTCTTCCAATATCTACAATAGGATTACTTTATCCTATCCCAGGTATTCCTTAAAGAGGTGGGGTTTCAAATGTCTCCGGAAGGTGGTGAGTGACTCCGCTGTCCTGGCGTCGTGAGGGAGCTTGTTCCACCATTGGGGTGCCAGAGCAGCGAACAGTTTTGACTGGGCTGAGCGGGAACTATGCTTCCGCAGAGGAAGGGGAGCCAGCAGGCCAGAGGTGGATGAACGCAATGCCCTCGTTTGGGTGTAGGGACTGATCAGAGCCTGAAGGTACAGAGGTGCCGTTCCCCTCACAGCTCCATAGGCAAGCACCATGGTCTTGTAACAGATGCGAGCTTCAACTGGAAGCCAGTGGAGTGTGCGGAGGAGCGGGGGTGACGTGAGAGAACTTGGGAAGGTTGAACACCAGACGGGCTGCGGCATTCTGGATGAGTTGTAGGGGTTTAATGGCACAGGCAGGGAGCCCAGCCAACAGCGAGTTGCAGTAATACAGACGGGAGATGACAAGTGCCTGGATTAGGACCTGTGCCGCTTCCTGTGTAAGGCAGGGTCGTACTCTCCGAATGTTGTAGAGCATGAACCTGCAGGATCGGGTCACCGCCTTGATGTTAGCGGAGAACGACAGGGTGTTGTCCAGGGTCACGCCAAGGCTCTTCGCACTCTGGGAGGAGGACACAACGGAGTTGTCAACCGTGATGGCGAGATCATGGAACGGGCAGTCCTTCCCCGGGAGGAAGAGCAGCTCCGTCTTGCCAAGGTTCAGCAATCTCATTAGAATCTCATCATACAGCCTTACAATGTATTAAACATCAAAACATATAGGCCAACGTTTGTAGAACAATTACATTTAAATTAATAACTCTAAATTAAGCATATAGGAGTACCTATTTATTTGTTAACCGCTCAACACAGAATAGCCGAATGTGCGCACTCCCTCAAATCGTTTGGAGAAAATATTTATATTTTATTCAGCTTTGTTCAATTGTATTCTTCATACTTTAAAATTATATAAAATAATGCCACGGAATTATAAGCAAATCATGTCTGCTAAATGAACTAGTGTAGCCCACAGCCATTTGGCATAGCCACATCAGGACCTAACATAACGACAACTCAGAGTATGCTATTATTTTATTCTGAAATAGACTACATTTTCTTCATCTCATGCTTCTTTAGACCTGTCTAAAATAAATAATGGATTTATTGTGAAGGTGTAGGCTATATTACATGGATTTATTATACTTTTTTATGTGTGGAAGCCAGGAGATGCTAAATGTGTTCATGTTAATTAACGGTCAATTACCGTGAGACCAACAGTTATTTGCTTGACAATCACCTGCTGACGAAATTTCGTGACCGCCACAGCCCTAGTAGTAGCAGTAGTAGTGTTACATTTGCAAGCAGTAGTTGGGTAATTTATTGAAGTAGTTGTATTTTAAGTGGTAATATTGACATTAACAGATTTAGTTGAGTGGTAGAGAATTGAGATGGATGGGGAAAGGCAGAGTGAGAGTGGAGCGGGTCTGGGGCTCTGAGAGGATTTAAACACCATGGTCCAGCAGACTGACTGCTGCTGTTATGGGGGGAAGTGGAAAATAACTTATTGGACCTGACCATTGAGTTTCCACAGGGTTTCATTTAACTCTGAAAACTGCACTGCAGAGTCCATCCAATACTGAGGGTTCAGTTAACTTCTCTCATTCTCCCTCTCTCTTTCTCTCTTTCTTGCTTTGTCGTTCTGTCTCTCTCTTTTTCCTTCTCTCTCTCTGACTCTCTTCCACTCAGTCTCTCTCGCTCTCTGTCTCTCAGGTCTCGTTAAGCCCAGCTGGGTATCATTAACAGTGAATACAGTCCAGATAGTCTTACCAGCCAGACAGTCAGGGAGAGGGTCACTAGTAACGGGGCTGGGAGTGACACCAACTGAGAGTGTGTATTTGAGTGTGTGTCACACAGGACCCTACAATTGTGTTGTTGATTTGGACTTCATCCTTACATTATCACCCTAGGTAGCACATGTGGTCCGGCCATCATTGTATATAATCTTCCCTTCTCCACCTCGCTGCCAGGTGTCACACATTAGCATTACACATAAATGCACATAATGGAGCCTTGTGTTCTCCAGTGTTTCCTCTCCCTCCCACCTCTCCTGTGTGTGTGCGTGTGGGTGTGCGTGCATGCGCGTGGGTGTGTGCGCTCTGGTTTTGGGTAAAAAAAAAAACATTTGATTAGGATTTCATGCATTCCCATCAAAATAAAATCTCTGCCATGGGATGCTATGTTATGGGTTTAAGGGGAAACCAGAGAGGCTGTAATCAGAAGCACATGTGGCTGGTCATGGTAGCTAGGCTAGCGTATGGCTACATACATACACAGTTACAGCTAATGAACGCATGGCCAACAAAATGCTCTCTGCATTGTTTTGCTTTCTGTTCATTTGCCCCGCCTGCCTGCCCAGGTTACATTGCTCTTGTTGTCCAGGAATGTAACCAGCCATAGCGTGTACTTTCATACCCTTGAATGAATCAAATGTTTAGATGTTATAATTTTTTATGTTTTCCAGAGAAGGTTAATAGTTTGTGGATATAATTGTATGTTTGCATGTGCTTGCATGTGCGTGTGTGCAGTGTACACACATGTTTGTGCCTGTGTGGCCTGCGTGTGTGTGTGTGTGTGTGTGTGTGTGTGTGTGTGTGTGTGTGCGTGGGTGTGTGTGTCACACTCTTAGCCCACTAATCACTACCAGATCTCAACTGACTGAAGTTGGGAGTAAATTATAGCTTTCAGAGAATCTCTCCTCTTTCTCTCTTCTCTAACAGTCTGTTTCAGAGGCAAATATATTTCAGTCAAGGTCTATGGTGTATTAATGTACAGGGAAAGATGTAAAGATGTCAGCTCCGATATGCACAATCATGGCACTTCCTGAAGCCACATCACAGGATAGGTTATGAAAGGTTACATTCTGTATAAAAAATGTGGTTCACACAACCTGAATACAAGAAGAAGAGTGGGTTGCAGAAGAGGAAATGATTAGGTGTTACAGTTTATATTATTCCGTATTTATTAGTTCAGCCTTCTCCTCGATCATGTGTAACTTGGAACACTCAGGACCTCACATCCTAGTGGTTGACTGTGTTTCAAAGCAGGTTGTGTATAGTGGCAGGTTGTGGGTTTCAGAGCAGGTTGTGTATAGACACAGGTTGTGGGTTTCAGAGCAGGTTGTGTATAGACGCAGGTTGTGGGTTTCAGAGCAGGTTGTGTATAGACGCAGGTTGTGGGTTTCAGAGCAGGCAATGGTTCTACGCTGACCTTTTTTACAAAGAGCACGTGTTCGCCTAAGTTGAAAAAATGTAAGCACACACAAAGAAATGTAGGAGCACAATGAAAAATATTTGAACTATTAAAGTAGAATTCTTAATTTTTCTTGGCGCGTTGGTGCTCCTAAATTAAAATATCAAGTCGCACAGCAAAATATTTAAGCGCATATGCAAGTAAAATGGTTGCACTGTAGAGCCCTGGCAGGTTGTGTGTTTCAGAGCAGGTTGTGTGTAGTGGCAGGTTGTGTGTGTGTTTTATAGCAGGTTGTGTATAGATGCAGGTTGTGTGTTTCAGAGCAGGTAATGGGTAAGTTGTAGGGATGCCCCTTTAATCAAGGCTGACTAGTGATTTAAGGCTGATATCATTGGTCTGCACAGCATTACTTCTCTGTAATTGGCCACTATAAAAGATAACTACCCTGCCTGGTGCATTACATAGTCAGGGGCTGTGGGAAGGCAGACCCTACAATCATAGGCAAGTATACACACACACACACACACACACACACACACACACACACACACACACACACACACACACAGAGAGACAGAATTACACACATTGCAGACTTTACTCAATGGTCTCAGGTTGTGCTATAGAGCCCAGTTGGTTCCACAGTAAATCAAACCTCTTCCTTTACTGTCATTAAGCTCTCCTCCATGCAGAGAATACAGTACATAGCCTTACTTTTACAAGTATATTCAACAGTTGTGATCTTAGTTGCATAAACATTTTTCACTTTGTTTCCAATTTGCTCTCGTCCTTTGTTGTTATTGAGCAGATCACCCCATGAAAAGTATGGACCAAATGTTATTCACATCACATCGCAGTTCACTTTTACTCTGAGCCTTGGCTTGTTCCACAGCCAAAGAGCTCTGCACTCTCCTCTCTCCCCTTCTCCTCTCTCCAGTCCTCCTCTCTCCACAACTCCTCTCACTCATGGGATAGCATGTGAGTGCTGTTGACAGTAGAGCCAGGTACGGCAGGGACAGGGGACCAGGGCAGGGGACTAGAGCAGGGCAGGGGCAGGACCGGGCAGGGGACCAGGGCAGGGCAGGGTAGGGGACCAGGGCAGAGGACAAGGGCAAGGGACTAGTTCAGGGGCAGGACAGGACAGGGGACCAGGGAAGGGCAGGGGACCAAGGCAGGGCACCAGGGCAGGGCACCAGGGCAGGGCACCAGGTCAGGGCACCAGAGCAGGGCACCAGGGCAGGGCACCTCTGTGTGTTGACTCTACCGGTTCTCCCATGGTGCAAGGACCATCACCCCTCTGCATGACCGTGAGAGGACGAGGGGAAGGAGAGGAAGTCTTTCCAAGAGAAGCTGATTGTTTCTGCACATCCAAAACCCCTGTGCAAACAGCATAAAACCCACACACCCTCTCTTCTCAGTCCCACCTTGTACTAACTACAGTGCACACTGTTTGATCAGTAGTAGCAGACAGTTCCAGTTCACAGACAGTTCCAGTTCACAGACAGTTCCAGGTCACAGACAGTTCCAGTTCACAGACAGTTCCAGTTCACAGACGTCTTGATATGTGTCTGTCTCCATACAGTCAGCATAAAGGTTTATGTCCAGTGCAGCCTGTTCATGATATCTGGCTGAATAAAGAGTTCCCAATTCCAGCCCCATAAAGCCCAGTCTGTGGTTTTCTGACGGGAGTATCTGTCCTTGGCCACTTCTGAGCCTGGGGGGAACCAATAGTTTTGTCTTCCAATACTTTTGGAGAACATACTTTTTCCCAGCACCAGAAGCAACGTTCTAGTCTTCTTATTCAGGAACAGCAGACTATAAGTTGCTGCTCTGTACAACTTCAACCCGCTAACTTCACTTTACATAAACACACATTTGAAGTTAAATAAAAGCAAGTAGGAGTGACAGAGCGTGATGATAGTGAGTGAGAACATTTCTGATTCTATCTTAAAAATAAAACATTCATGAAAGCTTTTAAGCACAGTAATATTTCTGTCCCATAGGTTTTACCACTGTGCACCTGTGAGATAAGTTAAGTCAATATTTCTGACTGGTCAGGTTCTGGTGACAGGGGAGCAGTGGGGTGGAAGGAGGGGGGTTAGGTCCGGGGGGAGGGGTGGGAGGAAGGGGAACCTGATGGTGGTGGGTGGTTTGGGTGGGTGGGGGAGGGTGTGTGGGTGGGTGGGTGGGTGGCTGGGGGAGAGAGTGGGTGGCTGGGGTGAAGCTGGGCACTTCCAGTACTGGGGAGTGGTTGGGACTGGTGGGACAGCTAAGAGGGGTCTCACTGTCTTCCTGGCAGGTGGGATGAGGTGAAGCTGGGGAGGGGTGGATGGGAGGGTAAACTGTATGGGGACGTGTGATTGAGGGAGGGTTCCTATGGTGTTTCACAGCCATTTTTATTTTACACACATTGTCATGTCCAAACTGTACCATTTGTAACCTTAAACTATTTACCAAATTGTACCATTGTGTATTCTATTGCTAATTCCCATGATTGGTCTTAATAAATAAATGTAAACAGGAATACTTATATTTCCATGCAGTGCTTTGGCCAGCTGTGTGTGTGAGGGAAGGACAGGCAGACTTCTCAGTCACATCAGCCTATTCATCAGTAGGAATTATCCACCAGCCTACACACACAGTCCACATCCACACATCCACACACACACACACGCACAATGCCACGTCTCACCTCCCTTTAATTATCCAGATGTGTCACTTCAACAAAGAGTCCATTGATGGGGAATATGTCCATATTTTATACAGAGAGAGTAGACTGTTCTATGGTAGAAAAATATACAAGGAAAACTTTAGTTTATGAGTCTTTCCTTTTGACAGTTACAGAATGTATTGCTCTGGATCACAAGACAGGGCACTGTGTGCAGATAGAACTATACTGAACAAAAATATGAACGCAACATGTAAAGTGCTGCTCCCATGTTTCATGAGCTGAAATAAAAGATCCCAGAAATGTTCCATACGCACAAAAAGCTTATTTCCCTCAAATGTTTAGTACAAATGTGTTTATATCCCTCTTTGTGAGCATTTCTACTTTGCCAAGATAATCCATCCACCTGACAGGTGTGATTTATCAAGAAACAGATAAAACGGCATGATCATTACACAGGTGCACCTTGTGCTGGGGACAATATAAGGCCACTCTAAAATGTGCAGTTTTGTCACACAACACAATGCTACAGTTGTCTCAAGTTTTGACAGAGCATGCAATTGGCATGGTGAGTGCAGGAATGTCCACCAGAGCTGTTGCCAGATAATAGAGAATTTGGCAGTGCGTCCGACCGCCCTCACAACCGTAGACCATGTGTAACCATGCCAGCCCAGGACCTCCACATTTGGTTTCTTCACCTGCGGGATTGTCTGAGACCAGCAACCTGGACAGCTGACGAAACGCAGTATTTCTGTCTGTAATTAAGCCTTTTTGTGGAGAAAAACTCATTCTGATTGGCTGGGCCTGGCTCCCCAGTGGGTGGGCCTATACCTTCCCAGGCCCACCCATGGCTGCGCCCCTGCCTAGTCATGTGAAATCCATAAATTAGGGCCTAATAAATGTACTTCAATTGACTGATTTCCTTATATGAACTGTAACATAGTAAAATCATTTAAATTGTTGCATGTTGCGTTGAAAAATGTTTTCAGCTTAAGAGTGCAATAAATATTGTGTTATTTGTTTTCTCTTCAACGGTTAAACTGTTTACCACTGAAATAATTATATCTGTACTTATTCTTTTGGATCCGGTTTGGATTTGATTTGGCAGTTGTTTTTCAGTTCATAAAAAAAAAACAGTGGTCTCTCACACTCACAGTCACACTCACACACACACTCACACACACAACCCCATCAGTGATTTGACCTCTACACCACAAACTCTCGAGGTATTAGACACGGCCCTTGTGAGTGCTTTGTTTGACTTCTCTCCCACAGGTTCAAGCCTGGTTGTTTTCCTTTGTAGCCGTCGTGAAAGCATTGAGAAGTGCTTCGCCGTCTGACATACATTTGTTATTCTAAAGATGTTTTGTGATGACTGTGTTTGACTTTATATTAGATAGACGTGCTCTGAGACTCCAAGCTTCATCTGTTATTAATGCATACAGTGAGGGGAAAAAAGTATTTGATCCCCTGCTGATTTTGTACGTTTGCCCACTGACAAAGAAATGATCAGTCTATAATTTTAATGATAGGTTTATTTGAACAGTGAGAGACAGAATAACAACAAATAAATCCAGAAAAACGCATAACAAAATTTTTATAAATTGATTTGCATTTTAATGAGGGAAATAAATATTTCTGCAAAAACATGACTTAGTACTTGGTGGCAAAACCCTTGTTGGCAATCACAGAGGTCAGACGTTTCTTGTAGTTGGCCACCAGGTTTGCACACATCTCAGGAGAGATTTTGTCACACTCCTCTTTGCAGATCTTCTCCAAGTAATTAAGGTTTCGAGGCTGACGTTTGGCAACTCGAACCTTCCGCTCCCTCCACAGATTTTCTATGGGATTAAGGTCTGGAGACTGGCTAGGCCACTCCAGGACCTTAATGTGCTACTTCTTGAGCCACTCCTTTGTTGCCTTGGCCGTGTGTTTTGGGTCATTGTCATGCTGTAATACCCATCCCCGACCCATTTTCAAAGCCCTGGCTGAGGGAAGGAGGTTCTCACCCAAGATTTGACGGTACATGGCCCCGTCCATCGTCCCTTTGTGGTGAAGTTGTCATGTCCCCTTAGCAGAAAAACACCCCCAAAGCATAATGTTTCCACCTCCATGTTTGACGGTAGGGATGGTGTTCTTGGGGTCATAGGCAGCATTCCTCCTCCTCCAAACACGGCGAGTTGAGTTGATGCCAAAGAGCTCCATTTTGGTCTCATCTGACCACAACACTTTCACCCAGTTCTCCTCTGAATCATTCAGATGTTCATTGGCAAACTTCAGACAGGCCTGTATATGTGCTTTATTGAGCAGGGGGACCTTGCGGGCGCTGCAGGATTTCAGTCCTTCACGGCGTAGTGTGTTATCAATTGTTTTCTTGGTGACTATGGTCCCAGCTGCCTTGAGATCATTGACAAGATCCTCCCGTGTAGTTCTGGGCTGATTCCTCACCGTTCTCATGATCATTGCAACTCCACAAGGTGAGATCTTGCATGGAGCCCCAGGCCGAGGGAGATTGACAGTGTTTTTGTGTTTCTTCCATTTGCGAATAATCGCACCAACTGTTGTCACCTTCTCACCAAGCTGCTTGCCGATGGTCTTGTAGCCCATTCCAGCCTTGTTTAGGTCTACAATCTTGTCCCTGACATCCTTGGAGAGCTCTTTGGTCTTGGCCATGGTGGAGAGTTTGGAATCTGATTGATTGATTGCTTCTGTGGACAGGTGTCTTTTATACAGGTATCAAGCTGAGATTAGGAGCACTCCCTTTAAGAGTGTGCTCCTAATCTCAGCTCGTTACCTGTATAAAAGACACCTGGGAGCCAGAAATCTTTCTGATTGAGAGGGGGTCAAATACTTATTTCCCTCATTAAAATGCAAATCAATTTATAAAATTTTTGACATGCGTTTTTCTGGATTTTGTTGTTGTTATTCTGTCTCTCACTGTTCAAATAAACCTACCATTACAATTATAGACTGATCATTTCTTTGTCAGTGGGAAAACGTACAAAATCAGCAGGGGATCAAATACTTTTTTCCCTCACTGTATATGGTAGGGTGGACCAGAAGGTTGAATTCCCCTTTAGTACAGTAATAGGATCAAGCATTTATTTCGACCCTGTCTCATGATATCTGTTTTTTTTGACAGCAGTAATTACATTTACATTTTAGTCATTTAGCAGACGCTCTTATCCAGAGCGACTTACAGTTAGTGAATACATATTTTTTTTATATATATATATATATTTTTTTTTTTATACAACCCTGGCGTTGCAAACGCCATGCTCTATCAACTGAGCTACATCCCTGCCGGCCATTCCCTCCCCTACCCTGGACGACGCTGGGCCAATTGTGTGCCGCCCATGAGTCTCCCGGTCGCGGCCGGCTGCGACATAGCCTGGATTCGAACCAGGATCTCTAGTGGCACAGTTAGCACTGCGATGCAGTGCCTTAGACCACTGCGCCACTCAGGAGCCTAAGTAATGAGGGACAGACAGCAGTGGACCAAAGCAGAACCGCTCAGTTACTTAGTTCAATATCAATCCCCATCCCCTACCCATGACCTCTATTCCCTGCATGCTTCAGTTTAGTGCACACTGTCAAGCCCATTGCATATATCAGAAGTCAACTGTATAATTTAGATTGCATATGTGCACACTAGGTACAGTATATGGGAGGCCCTACTTAGTGAGTCTAGGTTGATTCCTGCAGAAGCAATAGGAGTGTATGAAACCCATTCCTGGGTAAAATTAGCCCTATAGTAGGCCCCAGTAACCCCATAGAGCAGGCTGTGTACTAACACACACACACATACACGCATACACAAACTCACGACAGTAGACCCCTAGCAACAGGCCCCCTTGAGCAGGCTATGTGAGGGACAGTGTATGGCAAGACACAGGTCCTGTCTGTCCACTCTGCCCCACTACGGCCCCTCACCTTACGCCTAGGAGGGCCCCTAACTCCCCCTGTGCCTCCTCCTGTACCTCGCTCTGTCCTGCTACCTACGCCTCTCTTCCTGTCTCCCCCTATGTCCCTCCCCTGTCTCCCTCTACTCCCCTGAATTGACCTCAGACCAGAAGATTCAACAAATATCTCTGCTGCCTATTGGGCCTCTGCTGGTATAGCTGCAGAATGATAGTTATTATTAGTTGGATCCTGAAGGGCTGGGGGGTGAATAGTGCTGTCTGATCTAGATCCTCTCCTCCACCTCATTTTAGTCAGGAATGTATTTTAGTCAGTGAGGTGAGGTGAGAGGTTGGGCTTATGTACCTGTCATCTCTGACCTGTGGACATACTGTACCTGTGCTGTGCTGTCTTCTCTTCTCTGTGCTGTGCTGTCCCTCTCTCCTTCCCTCTCTTTCCAGTCCTGACAGCCTGTCAGTGAGAGGTGTGTAACTGAACAGCAGCTGTAATGTTGGACTGCAGAAACACTACTCTCAACAGTTTGCTGCATCAGAATAAAACATTATCAAGAGGAGTTACTCACTGATCATTACTGAAAGCTTGATCTCAGCTCCTAACATGTCAGCAAACTTTTACAGACACTGCAAAAACATTTACAGAAAATGGCAATTTGGACTTGATAACTATGTCAAGAATTGGAGGTTAAAACGATACTGGTGAGTGGATAAGTGTTCCATGCTGCTATGAAATGAGAAGGAGCAGAAGTTTTCCATAATGGTGAATGTGAGACAGCCCATAACCCTGTATCCTGTGTGTCAGAGCCTGCTCTGATGTTACCATAGCAAAGCCTTGTTATGAGACAACAGCCCTGCGCTCCATGCAGATACCTACCTGGATGGAGAATACAGCTCTTACTAAGAGAGAGAGAGAGAGGAAAGGGCAGTGGTGAAAAGTAACTAAGTAAAAATACTTTGAAGTACTACTTAATTAGTTTTTCTGGGTATCTGTACTTTACTATTTATATTTTTGACAACTTTTACTCCACTACATTCCTAAAAAATATATGTACTTTTTACTCGCATTATTTTCCCTGACACCCAAAAGTACTTGTTTTAAATTTCGAATGCTCAGGCAGGACAGCAATATGGTCAAATTCACACACATATCAATATAACGTGTTGTCATTACTACTGCCTCTGATCTGACGGACTCACTAAACACAAATACTGCGTTTGTAAATTATGTCTGAGTGTTTGAGTGTGCCCTTGGCTGTCCGTAAATTTAAAAAACAAGACAATTGTGCCATCTGGTTTGCTTAATATAAGGAATTTGAAGTATGACAGTTGAGTACTTTTTCCACCATTGTACTTAAGTACATTTAAAACCAGATACTTTTAGACTTTTACTGAAGTAGTATTTTACAAGGTGACTTTCACTTTTACTTTAGTCATTTTCTATTAAGGTACACTACAGTGGGGGAAAAAAGTATTTAGTCAGCCACCAATTGTGCAAGTTCTCCCACTTAAAAAGATGAGAGGCCTGTAATTTTCATCATAGGTACACATCAACTATGACAGACAAAATGAGAAACAAAAAAAAATCCAGAAAATCACATTGTAGGATTTTTAATGAATTTATTTGCAAATTATGGTGGAAAATAAGTATTTGGTCAATAACAAAAGTTTCTCAATACTTTGTTATATACCCTTTGTTGGCAATGACACAGGTCAAACGTTTTCTGTAAGTCTTCACAAGGTTTTCACACACTGTTGCTGGTATTTTGGCCCATTCCTCCATGCAGATCTCCTCTAGAACAGTGATGTTTTGGGGCTGTCGCTGGGCAACACAGACTTTCAACTCCCTCCAAAGATTTTCTATGGGGTTGAGATCTGGAGACTGGCTAGGCCACTCCAGGACCTTGAAATGCTTCTTACGAAGCCACTCCTTCGTTGCCCGGGCGGTGTGTTTGGGATCATTGTCATGCTGAAAGACCCAGCCACGTTTCATCTTCAATGCCCTTGCTGATGGAAGGAGGTTTTCACTCAAAATCTCACGATACATGGCCCCATTCATTCTTTCCTTTACACGGATCAGTCGTCCTGGTCCCTTTGCAGAAAAACAGCCCCAAAGCGTGATGTTTCCACCCCCATGCTTCACAGTAGTGTCAAGGGGTGCTGAAGGTGGGTGTGGTGCATGAATCAAGCGCAGGACGCAGAAGCTCAGTCCAAAAGACTTTAGTGCAATATTCACGTAGAAAATAAGCACAATAAGCCCGAAGGCGAAATAACGGCGCACACAGGCGTCAAACAAACGGCGCACTAACATGTGCGAAAAACCTCTCCAAAACACTGGAGGGAAGTACGTAGCTCCAACACGAAACAGAAGAGCAATCACACACAAAGACAAACACACACAACGAGAACTAAATACGACACTAACGAGGACTAACAAGACACAGGTGTACAACATCAAGACAAAACCAAACGAACATGAAACATAGATCGGTGGCAGCTAGTACTCCGGGGACGACGACCGCCGAAGCCTGCCCGAACCAGGAGGAGGAGCAGCCTCGGCCGAAACCGTGACAAGTAGGTATGGTGTTCTTTGGATGCAACTCAGCATTCTTTGTCCTCCAAACACGACGAGTTGAGTTTTTACCAAAAAGTTATATTTTGGTTTCATCTGACCATATGACATTCTCCCAATGCTCTTCTGGATCATCCAAATGCACTCTAGCAAACTTCAGACGGGCCTGGACATGTACTGGCTTAAGCAGGGGGACACGTCTGGCACTGCAGGATTTGAGTCCCTGGTGGCGTAGTGTGTTACTGATGGTAGGCTTTGTTACTTTGGTCCCAGCTCTCTGCAGGTCATTCACTAGGTCCCCCTGTGTAGTTCTGGGATTTTTGCTCACTGTTCTTGTGATCATTTTGACCCCACGGGGTGAGATCTTGCGTGGATTCCCAGATCGAGGGAGATTATCAGTGGTCTTGTATGTCTTCCATTTCCCTAATAATTGCTCCCACAGTTGATTTCTTCAAACCAAGCTGCTTACCTATTGTAGATTCAAGTCTTCCCAGCCTGGTGCAGGTCTACAATTTTGTTTCTGGTGTCCTTTGACAGCTCTTTGGTCTTGGCCATAGTGGAGTGTGGAGTGTGACTGTTTGAGGTTGTGGACAGGTGTCTTTTATACTGATAACAAGTTCAAACAGGTGCCATTAATACAGGTAACGAGTGGAGGACAGAGGAGCCTCTTAAAGAAGAAGTTACAGGTCTGTGAGAGCCAGAAATCTTGCTTGTTTGTAGGTGACCAAATACTTATTTTCCACCATAATTTGCAAATAAATTCATTAAAAATCCTACAATGTGATTGTCTGGATTTTTTTCTTCTCAATTTGTCTGTCATAGTTGATGTGTACCTATGATGAAAATTACAGGCCTCTCATCTTTTTAAGTGGGAGAACTTGCACAATTGGTGGCTGACTAAATACTTTTTTTCCCCACTGTACATGACAGAACGTATGTGGACACCTGCTCGTCAAACATCTCATTCCAAAATCATGGGCATTAATATGGAGTTGGTCCCCCCCTTTTCTGCTATAACAGCCTCCACTCTTCTGGGAAGGCCTTCCACTAATAATAATAATAATATGCCATTTAGCAGACGCTTTTATCCAAAGCGACTTACAGTCGTGCGTGCATACATTTTTGTGTATGGGTGGTCCCGGGGATCGAACCCACTACCTTGGCGTTACAAGCGCCGTGCTCTACCAGCTGAGCTACATGTTGGAACATTGCTGCGGGGACTTGCTTCCATTCAGCCATGAGCATTCTTGAAGTCGGGCACTGATGTTGGGCGATTAGGCCTGGCTCGCAGTCGGCATCCCAATTCATTCGATGGGATTGAAGTCAGGGCTCTGTGCAGGCCAGTCAAGTTCTTCCATACCGAGCTCGACAAACCATTTCTGTATGGACCTCAGTTTGTGCAGGAAACAGGAAAGGGCCTTCCCCAAACTGTTGCCACAAAGTTGGAAGCACAGAATTGTCTAGAATGTCATTGTATGCTGTAGCGTTAAGATGTATTTTCACTGGAACTAAGGGGGCTAGCCCGAACCATGAAAAACAGCCCCAGACCATTATTCCCCCTCCACCAAACTTTACAGTTGGCACTGTGCATTCGATCAGGTAGCGTTCTCCTGGTATCCGCCAAACCCAGATTCGTCGGACTGCCAGATGGTGAAGCATGATTCATCACGCCAGAGAACGCGTTTCCACTGCTCCAGAGTCCAATGGCGGCTAAGCTTTACACCACTCCTGCCGACGCTTGGCATTGTGCATGGTGATCTTAGACTTGTGTACGGCTGCTCGGCCATGGAAACCCATTTCATGAAGCTCCCGACGAATAGTTATTGTGCTGACGTTGCTTCCAGAGGCAGTTTGGAACTCATTAGTGAGTGTTGCAACCGAGGACAGACGATTTTTACTCGCTATGCGCTTCAGCACTTTTATTGTATTTTTATTTTTGTCTGTCCCGTTCTGTGAGCTTGTGTGGCCTACCACTTTGCGGCTGAGCCGTTATTGCTCCTAGATGTTTCCACTTCACAATAGCAGCACTTACAGTTGACCGGGGCAGCTTTAGCAGGGCAACATTTTGATCAACTGACTTGTTGGAAAGGTGACATCATATGACAGTGCCATGTTGAAAGTCACTGAGCTCTTCAGTAAGGCCATTCTTCTGCCAATGTTTGTCTATGGAGATTGCATGGCTGTGTGCTCGATTTTATACACCTGTCAGCAATGGGTGTGGCTGAAATAGCTGAATCCACTAATTTGAAGGGTTGTCCACAAACTTTTGTATATATAGTGTATCTTTTACTTTTACTCAAGTATGACAATTGAGTACTTTTACCACCACTGGGAAGGGGTGGAAAGGTGTGTGTGTGTGTGTGTGTGTGTGTGTGTGTGCGCGCGCACGTTAAACCTCTGTTACACAGTCACATACAAATCAGTGTTGACCTCAAGGAAGGGAAGATAGAAGGACAGATTTTAAGAGTATTTCCACAGAACAGGGCCTTGGAAAATGGAAAATCTGTTTTTTTCATTCTAACTCTACGGCCACTTTTACATGAGTGCTGCCCTATCTGGCCTCATGGTAAATACCTCTCTGACTCTCCCTCCCCAACACATGACACAAGCCGGCAGCTGTTTGTGTTTCATTAACTGTTCAAGCCCAGAGTTAGCACCTATATATTTACCCTTATAAGGAGGCCAGTGTCTCAGTGTGATATGGCTGTAATCTGATACTACAGGAACTTTAGCACTTCTGAAGGAGAAACTAACTAGATTATGTGTAATGATAATGAATGCACAATTAGGCCATTCAGAGGTTGATGGGTGTTGGTGAAGGAGAGCTGTTGAGAGAATTTGTACATTTTTACAGCTGTTTTGTTTTGTGATTAGCTGATTATAATAACATAATTACAGTGATGTTATTTAATTTGTGAGAGGATAGATGGTTTAGAAATCGTATGCCGAATGTCTGACGACCTGCCTGAAAGCAGAATTCCTTATATTCTGGAATTTAAGATAACATAAATGTCTGATATTGGTTTCTAGGAACTGTGTAGAGTTGTTCTGTAATATCGGGTGTCATCAGAGTTCCATCTTGGCAGAGAGACAGAGAGTTATTGGACAGCAGATCTAAATCAACACATCTGAATATGTATCCCATAGCCAGAATACAACTCAGTTATATTGAATGAAACTCCAGGGTTTTACACTGATATCTGGCAGTGGCCTGGTTATTGTGAGGTTCCTAGGTAGTTGTGAGTGTGTGGAGGATGGTGAGTGTGTGTAAATGTTTACTGCAGAGGGCACTGAGAGGTTTAGTGGAGGTGTGTGTGTGAGTGGTCGTGTTTAACTATACTTGTGGGGACAAGAAGTCCCCACAAGAATAGTAAACCTTTTTTTTTTTTCCAACTGGGGACATTTTGTTGGTCCCCACAAGGTCAAATGCTATTTCTAGGGGGTTTAGGGTTAAGGTTAGAATTAGGGTTAGAATTAGCTTTAGGGGTAGGAGCTAGGTTTAGGGTTAAGGTTAGGTTTTGGGGTTAAGGTTAGGGTAAGGTTTAGGGTTAGGGGTTAGGAAAAATAGGATTTTGAATGGGACGGAATTGAGTATCCCCACAAGGTTAGTTACATAAGACTGTGTGTGTGTTGCACATGTGTGTGTTGCGCGTGTGTGTGGCGCGTGTGTGTGCCTGCGTGTGTGTGTGGTTGTGAGGAGTGCTGTGCTGCTTGACCCTGACATGTTGATCTATCAGCCACTCCTACGCAGCCACGCACCGCCAAAATAAAGTTGTTTGGCCATGGATGAACAGCCAGAAATGTTCCCCACACACACACGTGCCCCTTTGGCCTAGGATGAAGACCAGGAAACCTCCCCTTGGCTTTCTGATCTCTCCAGCTTAACTCTATACAGTCCATAGTACACTCTTCACCCCTCTGCCTTTCTCTTCAAAAATACACTGCCACTTTACCTAAGGTTCCAAAACCCTATGCATTTACATGGTAGTTGCATAGGTGCTGTCCAAAGATTACAATCTTGCTAGAGAAATGTTCACACTTTTTTTGTAAACTAAGGTAGAACAACCACTAATGATTCTGCTCCAGTCGGTCCAGTAATAAATGCAGCATGGTGTTCGTTACATAAGAAGCTATTAACACAGTGAGAACTCCACATCTTAAGACTGTTTGTGATTATGTAACAATCAGTTAACATGACAGTAAAGCATTTACATGTGCAACCCCGTCTCTCTCCCCCCACACCTTTTACTGGATCATTATTAGTGGTAGGTCAGACAACCACATGAGACTAGAGTAAATCACTAAAAGATCACTGTGAGTGGACATCAACATTTCCTCTAAGGTAAGAGGAGATTAGACCATTGGCTGTTTGGGTCTGTTGAAGAGAGGAGGTGTGCTGTCTCTCTCGCTGTCTCTCCCTTTCTCTCTCTGTCTCTCTCGCTGTCTCTCTCTGTCTCTCTCTGTCTCTCGCTCTCTCTCCCTTTCTCTCGCTGTCTCTCCCTTTCTCTCTCTGTCTCTCTCGCTGTCTCTCTCTGTCTCTCTCGCTGTCTCTCTGTCTCTCCCTCTCTCTCTCTCACTGTCTCTCTCGCTGTCTCTCTGCCTCTCTCACTCTCTCTCTCGCTGTCTCTCCCTTTCTTTCTCTCTCTCTGTCTCTCTCTGTCTCTCGCTCTCTCTCTCTGTCTCTCTCTGTCTCGCTCTCTCTCTGTCTCTCTTTGTCTCTCGCTCTCTCTCTGTCTCTCTCTGTCTCTCGCTCTCTCTCCCTTTCTCTCTCTGTCTCTCGCTCTCTCTCTCTCTGTCTCTCTCTCTCTGTCTCTCTCTCTCTGAAATGCTGCCTTACTTCATTTATTCCTACCTCCTTCTGTCAAAAGTCCTCTCTAACACACACACACACACAGCCAGGGGACGGAGAACTACTAAAGAATGTTAAAGTATTTACTTTTAGATGTATGGGTACAGTTTTATGTACAGTTTTATTACTCAGAGCTGGCTACTGTAATGTTGAATTATCCCTGCCATTTTGATTTTAATATGCCTTCACTCTTCACTCGTGGTAAGATAATGAATGAATGGAAATTCCACTTTCAGACAGCAATTATTGTCTTTATTGAGCAAATGAAAACCATTCCTCCTGTAAAAGCTGCAGCTTTCCCTTGAACCTCTCAGATGATCTGGTTCCCTGGAGGAAAGACATGAAACAGCCTGAATATGCCCCATGGATCCAAACACGGACCCTTGAACTTCTGTTTCATTTCACCACAGTCCAAATACTTCAACTTGTATGACATATTCTGACTGTTGTTTTCTCATTGATTTCAGGTTTGAAGACCCTCTGTGTGTGAGTGTGTGTGTGTGTGTGTGTTTGGGATGAAGCGCCTGTGGGGGACACACTTTCCGCTGCTCATCCTGCTCTACCTGTTAGGAGACGTCACCTCGCAAGTTAACCCTGGTGAGTGTTGGCATGGGAACGGTGTGGGGAACGGTGTGTGTGTGTGTGTATGTACAGTTGAAGTCGGAAGTTTACACACACTTAGGTTGGAGTCATTAAAACTTGTTTTTCAACCACTCCACAAATTTCTTGTTAACAAACTATAGTTTTGGCAAGTTGGTTAAGACATCTACTTTGTGCATGACAAAAGTAATTTTTCCAACAATTGTTTACAGACAAATTATTTCACTTATAATTCACTGTATCACAATTACAGTCGTGGTCAAAGGTTTTGAGAATGACACAAATACTAATTTTCACAAAGTCTGCTGCCTCAGTTTTGATGATGGCAATTTGCATATACTCCAGAATGTCATGAAGAGTGATCAGATGAATTGCAATTAATTGCAAAGTCCCTCTTTGCCATGAAAATGAACTTAATCCTGAAAAAACTTTTCCACTGCATTTCAGCCCTGCCACAAAAGGACAAGCTGCCATCATGTCAGTGATTCTCTCGTTAACACAGGTGAGAGTGTTGACGAGGACAAGGCTGGAGATCACTCTGTCATGCTGATTGAGTTAGAATAACAGACTGGAAGCTTTAAAAGGAGGGTGGTGCTTGAAATCATTGTGCTTCCTCTGTTAACCATGGTTACCTGCAAGGAAACACGTGCCGTCATCATTGCTTTGCACAAAAAGGGCTTCACAGGCAAGGATATTGCTGCTAGTAAGATTGCACCTAAATCAACCATTTATCGGATCATCAAGAACTTCAAGGAGAGAGGTTCAATTGTTGTGAAGAAGGCGTCAGGGCGCCCAAGAAAGTCCAGCAAGTGCCAGGTCCATCTCCTAAAGATGATTCAGCTGCGGGATCGGGGCACCACCAGTGCAGAGCTTGCTCAGGAATGGCAGCAGGCAGGTGTGAGTGCATCTGCACGCACAGTGAGGCAAATACTTTTGGAGGATGGCTTGTTGTCAAGAAGGGCAGCAAAGAAGCCACTTCTCTCCAGGAAAAACATCAGGGACAGACTGATATTCTGCAAAAGTTACAGGGATTGGACTGCTGAGGACTGGGGTAAAGTCATTTCCTCTGATGAATCCCCTTTCCGATTGTTTGGGGCATCCGGAAAACACCTTGTCCGGAGAAGACATGGTGAGCGCTACCATCAGTCCTGTGTCATGCCAACAGTAAAGCATCCTGAGACCATTCATGTGTGTGGTTGCTTCTCAGCCAAGGGAGTGGGCTCACTCACAATTTTGCCTAAGAACACAGGAATAATGAATAAACAATGGTACCAACACGTCCTCCGAGAGCAACTTCTCCCAAACATCCAAGAACAGTTTGGGGACGACCAATGCCTTTTCCAGCATTATGGAGCACCTTGCCATAAGGCAAAAGTGATAACTAAGTGGCTCGGGGAACAAAACATCGACATTTTGGGTCCATGGCCAGGAAACTCCCCAGACCTTAATCCCATTGAGAACTTGTGGTCAATCCTCAAGAGGCGGGTGGACAAACAAAAACCCACAAATTCGGACAAACTCCAAGCATTGATTATGCAAGAATGGGCTGCCATCAGTCAGGATGTGGCCCAGAAGTTAATTGACAGCATGCCAGGGCGGATTGCAGCAGATGTCTTGAAAAAGAAGGGTCAATACTGCAAATATTGACTCTTTGCATAATCTTAATGTATTTGTCAATAAAAGCCTTTGACACTTATGGAATGCTTGTAATTATACTTCAGTATACCATAATAACATCTGACAAAAATATCTCATAACACTGAAGCAGCGAACTTTGTGAAGACCAATACTTGTGTCATTCTCAAAACCTTTGACCACGACTGTACAGTGCGTCAGAAGTTTACATACACTAAGTTGACTGTGCCTTTAAACAGCTTGGAAAATTCCAGAAAATGATGTCATGGCTTTAGAAGCTTCTGATAGGCAAATTGACATCATTTGAGTCAATTGGAGGTGTACCTGTGGATGTATTTCAAGGCCTACCTTCAAACTCAGTGCCTCTTTGCTTGACATCATGGGAAAATCAAAATAAATCAGCCAAGACCTCAGAAAAAGAATTGTAGACCTCCACAAGTCTGGTTCATCCTTGCGAGCAATTTCCAAACGCTTGAAGGTACCACGTTCATCTGTACAAACAATAGTACAAACACCATGGGACCACGCAGCCGTCATACTGCTCAGGAAGGAGACGCATTCTGTCTCCTAGAGATGCGAAAAGTGCAAATCAATCCCAGAACAACAGCAAAGGACCGTGTGAAGATGCTGGAGGAAACAGGTACAAAAGTATCTATATCCACAGTAAAACGAGTCCTATATCGACATAACCTGAAAGGCCGCTCAGCAAGGAAGAAGCCACTGCTTCAAAACTGCCATAAAAAAGCCAGACTACGGTTTGCAACTGCACATGGGGACAAAGACCATACTTTTTGGAGAAATGTCCTCTGGTCTGATGAAACAAAAATAGAACTATTCGGCCATAATGACCATCGTTATGTTTGGAGGAAAAAGGGAGTAGCTTGCAAGCCGAAGAACACCATCCCAACCGTGAAGCACAGGGGTGGCAGCATCATGCTGTGGGGGTGCTTTGCTGCAGGAGGGACTGGTGCACTTCACAAAATAGATGGCATCATGAGGAAGGAATATTATGTGGATATATTGAAGCAACATCTCAAGACATCAGTCAGGAAGTTAAAGCTTGGTCACAAATGGATCTTCCAAATGGACAATGACCCCAAGCATACTTCCAAAGTTGTGGCAAAATGGCTTAAGGACAACAAAGCCCTGACCTCAATCCTATAGAAAATGTGTGGGCAGAACTGAAAAAGCGTGTGCGAGCAAGGAGGCCTACAAACCTGACTCAGTTACAACAGCTCTGTCAAGAGGAATGGGCCAAAATTCACCCAACTTATTGTGGGAAGCTTGTGGAAGGCTACCCAAAACGTTTGACCCAAGTTAAACAATTTAAAGGCAATGCTACCAAATACTAATTGAGTGTATGTAAACTGCTGACCCACTGGGAATGTGATGAAATAAATAAAAGCTGAAATAAATCATTCTCTCTACTATTATTCTGACATTTCACATTCTTAAAAAAAAGAGTTGATCCTAACTGACCTAAAACAGGGAATTTTTTACTGGGATTAAATGTCAGCAATTGTGAAAAACTGAGTTTAAATGTATTTGGCTAAGGTGTATGGAAACTTCCGACTTCAACAGTATGTATGTTTGTGTGCATGCATGCTTGTGTGTACGTTTCCATTTGGTGGCCTTAACTGCTACTGCTGTCTCTTTGATGTGAGTGGGACTGTTCTGTTGTCCATGGGTCTCTCCACTGTTCTGTTGTCCATGAGTGTCTCCACTATTCTGTTGTCCATGGGTCTCTCCACTGTTCTGTTGTCCATGGGTCTCTCCACTGTTCTGTTATCCATGGGTCTCTCCACTGTTCTGTTGTCCATGGGTCTCTCCACTGTTCTGTTCCCACTCTATGGGTGGTTCACTGAGGGAAAGTGTGATGTCAATGAGACTACCAATTATATTTTACTAGGAAACCCAGTGGCAACATTTGGTGAGCAGAGACAAAGCACTAACACCATACAAGAGCAGGGCACAGGGCCAAGCAATAGGCCTAGGAGAGTGTGCGTGTGTGTGCATGCGTGTGTGCTTGGAGTTCTTTTACAGCTGTGGCGTGGCAGTCTATACTCTGAGCGAGATGAAGATAATTGTACAGTCAGTCCTCCACATTAACATTGCTGTTTAATTACATCCTGCTCAAGGCAAACTACAAACACACCAGAAATGTTTTCCCTAACTCGTCTAGGGCGCCTCAAAGTAAACAAAGGCTATGTTTCATATGCTGTAAACTTGTCTTTTTCTGTGGGTTGGTGCAGAGAAATGACAATTAGTTTTAATGGACTTTCATGATCATAGATAAAAACTTTAACGTATTTAACAGTGGAGTGACACACACACACACACACACACACACACTTGACACACCCTTCTCTCAATTCATGTGTGTATTTTACAGCCTACAGTGTGGCTGATCTTTAAGACTAGCATGTTGCTATATTGGCAGGCTGAGAGAGAGAGTAGGTTTTAAGAAAAGGGCGTTCTCTCCAAAGGGACAGAGCAGTGGTGGGTGCTGTGGTTGTTTTCAGGCCTCTCTACATCTCGTCATCTCTGTTGATAGAAGTCTCTGACCTGGTTTACCAGATATACAGCAGAGTGGATCCTCTTGACAGTATACAGCTTTCACCTATCTCTATTACTCGATTTATAGTCCAGCCTTATTCAGTTTCTCTCTCTTGCTCCATCTCTACTCCAGCCTTATAGACCCTCTCAATTTCTCCTCCATCTATCTCTACTAAAGCCTTATTCCAGAGTCTCTATGGCTCCCAGTCTACAGCGAAAAGCTTGTCGCCCACCCAGAGTGGAAATAGGAAAGACAGAGATGGTATAACTGCACTGTTCTGTGATTTTAAAAAGGGGAAAGTTGGCATCACCATGCCTCTCAGTGCTACTAAATGCAGCCATGCATATTTCCTGCGTTCTGATATTTTTTATTATTCATCCATTCAGCAGAATGATAGTTAGACACAGTAAGACCTGTGATGGAGTCAACAAGACTCATAGCAAAACTGTTGAGTGACAAGGGACATAAAGATATAGCTTATTGGACAGACACACAACTCCCTCATCCATTCTCTTGCGTTTAAGAAGTATTTTTCTAGTCTACAGGATTTGAAATCTGGAAATAATTATGACTTCTCCCTCACTTGCCTTCAAAATGATTGTCCCACAATGGGGCATATTTTAGATTTAGAACATTTTGTTGCATGAATTTAAATTAACTTTGGCCATGTTCAGATCCATTAGTACTCTGCACTCCACCACTTCTTAGTGGTCAACAACAATCCCAGCAAATACACATGGCAAGCCCCTTTCAATGTACATTCCTGCTGTCAGAATGTCTGGAATGCATTAACCACAGACTCCAGTGGGATAGCTGGATCCTCTTCATGCACAACACTCACACACAATATATCATCAACTCCCACCAAGGTCAGGTCGTCCAGTGGTTTTAGGCTGACTTGAGCCACTGCGATATTGCTTTCATAGTAATACAATAGAAAGGCTATGAGAGTTTACTCTAGATGGTCACAAACAATATTAACTAAAATATCAGAATTGATGACCAAGGTGTGTGTGTGCGTGTGTGCGTGCGCGTGCGTGCGTGCGTGCGTGCGGAGCCTGTGGTTAGACAGCAAACACTATGGAACAAGCCTGCCTTTCACTGGCCAGGACACATAGAAAAAAATAAGTGGTGAGAGAGGGAAAGAAGCCACTTGGAGCTGGATCGGTGTGTGTGCATGTGACCTGTAAGAGTGTATTAGCTAATGGTGATGTTAGAGGGTTCGTCTAGCTCACTCTCTCTTTCTTCTCTCTGTTCCATGCTTTAGTTTAGGATGGGGTCTGACTGAGCCACTGGTAATTACTCTTGTTTTCACCAACTACATCCCAGGCAATTTCAAACACTTTCTCTGCCTTCTCCTCTATTGTCTGTGGGCTGAGCCATTTGGATCTGTCTGGCTGTAGTTGATGGAACATTACATTATTATGGATCACTTTTCTTTTTTTTACCAAGTGAATATCCAAATAATGTTGTTCTTCAGAGTTTCATTCTGTTCTATTTGTGTACTGCTTTGACAATAACATAATGAGCTTCATTCACGCAATATTAAGTAACAAGACACGTATATAATGTTGTGATTTTTCAGTTACTCTAGTCTGAAATCAATAAACTGTTGCTCTGTCAATGCATGCAAATTCAGGCCTCGTCTCCCCCTACTTCTCTCTCTTTCTGTGACGACTACTGAGGATACAAAGAGGCAGGACGCAGACGCAGGAATCAACAATGTAAAGGTTTACTTAACACTGAGCAAGAGAGCCACAAAGAGCGAGTACACAACATGATACTAACAGTTACACACAACACAACACTGAACCGTCCAGGGCTATATAGGGGTGGTGATGAGATGATGAGGTGCAGGTGCGCTGGAGGTGATTAGGGTGCGTTGGGTTTCCATTCCGGTGTTGCCGAGGTGGTGCGCTCAGACCGGTGGCTCAGTAGACCGGCGAATCAGAGCGCCGGAGGGGAGCAACGGGAGGAGACGTGACACTTTCTCTCTCTGGTTCTCTTTCTCCCTGCCTCTGTTTGCAGTGGACACCTGTATGTGAATGGACTCATGTTTCCCCTCGTTCACTCACAGACCAGTGGTGAAATATCATGGTCAACTAGCCCAACCTCCACCACTCATTAGGGAAACATTTTCATCACGCAAAAGAGCACAGATCTGTGAAAAATAGTCATTGATTTCATTTGAAACGTTATTATTTTACCAGAGTTGAGTAAACTGCAGGACCAAGTTTGGGAAACCTTGGCTTGTGGAGTATCTGAGCTGCCTGGAGAGCCAATTAAATGTTTCCAAATACAACACATTAATCAAAACGGACATTATTATTGGAGGAATTGCAGATGTTATAACATTTGATTGCAATTATATTACCAAGGTTACCACTAATAGACTGGAAATATGAGAAGTGTGTGATGATTATGGCTTCCGTCTGTTGGGGCATGAGGGAGGGGGGAGATGGGGAGGACAGGGGAAGATAAAGAAACGCGAAGGGGAGGATGGGAGGGAGGATGGGGGATGTGCAGAGGAGAAGGCAGTCTCACAACAGGAAGAGTTCTTTGTTTTGGGACCTATCTCTTTCTGGATTGAATCTCACTGTCACTGCCAGGACGAACTCAAGGTTTCCCCATCTTGACTTTTAAGCAAACATTTGGAAGTAAGAGGGAGGACAGAAAGAAAGGATAAAAAGTGAGGGAGGACAGAAAGGGCCTTGAGCGCTGTGTGTTCTGTGTGCTGTTTCTGGCAGTTTCACAAATACTTTCCTGTGTCTCAGACAGAGCTGAGCTGAGGAGCCATGCTGAAGGGAGAGTCCCCCTGGCCTGCACCTCATGTGACCATCCATCATACTGTACACTACAGTATACACATAAACACTATCTCTATCACTCTATCTCTATCTCTCTCTGTCTCTCTCTCCAAGTGTCCCCTTGAACTTCCTCTGCCTCTCCTACTGACCAGTCTAACCCTGTGCACACACACTGTACACCCATAAAGTTTGCTTAAGTGTTCAGCATAATCAGCTAAGACATTGGTTGGGTTGTATTCAAGTTAATCGTTAACATTAGTTTTCTACTGAGTAGAGAAGACAGTTGAAGCAGTGATTATAAACCATAAACCTCAATAAATATCCCATATACACCCAGCCCTGCTGGGAAAATATTGATGGAAAATCACCTAATATTTTTACTCCTAGAAACAGCAACAAAAGTAAGAAAATGATATTTCAGGCTTGTAAAAATGAATAGATACGTCTACACTGAGTATACAAAACATTAAGAACACCTGCTCTTTCCGTGATATAGACTGACCAGGTGAATCCAGGTGAAAGCTATGATCCCTTATTGATGTCACTTGTTAAATCCACTTCAATCAGTGTATATGAAGGGGAGGAGACAGGTTAAATAACTATTTTTAAACCTTGAGACAATTGAGACATGGACTGTGTATGTGTGCCATTCAGAGGGTGAATGGGCAAGACAAAAAATGTAAGTGCCTTTGAACGGGGTATGGTAGTAGGTGCCAGGCACACCGGTTTGTGTCGACAACTGCAATTCTGCTGGGTTTTTCACGCTCAACAGTTTCCCGTGTGTATCAAGAATGGTCCACCACCCAAAGGACATCCAGCCAACTTGACCCAACTGTTGGAAGCATTGGAGTCAAAATGGGCCAGCATCCCAACAAGCATCAAAAAAATACTAATTTTCACAAAGTCTGCTGCCTTAGTTTTGATGATGACAATTTGCATATACTCCAGAATGTCATGAAGAGTGATCAGATGAATTGCAATTAATTGCAAAGTCCCTCTTTGCCAAGAAAATGAACTTAATCCCAAAAAACATTTCCACTGCATTTCAGCCCTGCAACAAAAGGACCAGCTGCCATCATGTCGGTGATTCTCTCGTTAACACAGGTGAGAGTGTTGACGAGGACAAGGCTGGAGATAACTCTGTCTGCTGATTGAGTTAGAATAACAGACTGGAAGCTTTAAAAGGAGGGTGGTGCTTGAAATCATTGTGCTTCCTCTGTTAACCATGGTTACCTGCAAGGAAACATGTGCCGTCATCATTGCTTTGCACATAAAGGGCTTCACAGGCAAGGATATTGCTACTAGTAAGATTGCACCTAAATCAACCATTTATCGGATCATCAAGAACATCAAGGAGAGAGGTTCAATTGTTGTGAAGAAGACGTCAGGGCGCCCAAGAAAGTCCAGCAAGCGCCAGGACTGTCTCCTAAAGTTGATTCAGCTGCAGGATCGGGGCACCACCAGTGCAGAGCTTGCGAATGCATCTGCACGCACAGTGAGGCGAAGACTTTTGGAGGATGGCCTGGTGTCAAGAAGGGCAGCAAAGAAGCCACTTCTCTCAAGGAAACTCCCCAGACCTTAATCCCATTGAGAACTTGTGGTCGATCCTCAAGAGGCGGGTGGACAAACAAAAACCCACAAATTCTGACAAAGTCCAAACATTGATTATGCAAGAATGGGCTGCCATCAGTCAGGATGTGGCCCAGAGGTTAATTGACAGCATGCCAGGGCGGATTGCAGAGGTCTTGAAAAAGAAGGGTCAACACTGCAAATATTGACTCTTTGCATAAACTTAATGTAATTGTCAATAAAAGCCTTTGACACTTATGGAATGCTTGTAATTATACTTCAGTATACCATAGTAACATCTGACAAAAATATATCATAACACTGAAGCAGCGAACTTTGTGAAGACCAATACTTGTGTCATTCTCAAAACGTTTGACCACGACTGTATACATACTCCCTCTGTCATTTGTCTTTGTTGGTCATTGTATATGTTGCTTGTTTTCCTGAGAGGAATCTCTCCTACTACTTCCTGAGTACTTTATATTTTGCACTGTGGGTTTCGTCCTGCTTTAAGCTATGGTGCTTTATTAAATTCAGTAGTTCTAAACCTGCAACTGCCTCCTGCCTACTCCTCTCTACACTTGTGACAAAGGTGGTCCTAATGTTTGGTATACTCAGTGTATGTCATGAGTAGTTAGCCCACCAGATTACACTGAAACGCAATTAAATGTTGAAACGCCCACTGTTAACGTTGATCACTCCTCACTGCTACAGGGGAAAGGCCTAGATCACACAGGAACAGGAAGATATTTTTTAGCACTCACACACAAAGACACGCACTACATGCTACCCCTTATATTTGCACTGGCAGAGAGGTTGAACAATCCCTGCTCTTTATTTCAATAAAGCAACCACTCTCTGAGTGCTGGGGAGAGGGTGTGTGTGTTTGTGCACACTCTGACCTGACCCTGACTAAACACCCACCAGCTAACCCCACTGTGATGGGCACCTCATCTCTCTGTCTCTCTCTCTCCCCTCATCTTCTCTCCTCTCTTCTCCCCTACCCTCTTCACTTCCCGTTCCACTTCTCTCTTCTCCCCTACCCTCTCCACTTCCCGTTCCACTTCTCTCTTCTCCCCTACCCTCTCCACTTCCCTTTCCACTTCTCTCTTCTCCCCTACCCTCTCCACTTCCCTTTCCACTTCTCTCTTCTCCCCTACCCTCTCCACTTCCCTTTCCACTTCTCTCTTCTCCCTCAATCCTCCCATCTCCTCTGCAACCTGCAGGATTTCAGATTGTGGTGGCTAGACAGAAGGGGGGATTAGTTTGATTGTAGAAGAAAGTAGTAGGCGAGTGTATGTCTGTGATTAGACAGATAATCCAGGTCAATACAGACTGTGTGTTTATGTCTGAGAGCTCAGAACTCCCACCAGTAAGAGTTACCACCACACACCTTGATGTAGCAGAGGTGGTCCAGTGAACCATGCTCGCGTGAAGAGTAACCTTGCCTGACACCTAAAGATTTCTTGAACTAATGCCTATATCGGGATTCCCCAACTGGCGGCCCGCGGGTTGAATTTGGCCCGTGGGGTGTTTTATTTGGCTCCCCAAGTTTTCTGAGCAAAATTAAAAATACAATCAAGTACAAATGTAAGCAATGTTTTAAATTATTATGTTTTAGTCAAATATTATATCTGTTTGGGGTTCTTGAGGTCAATTTGCAGTCTACAAATTATTTGTAAATATATTCCGGCCCCCCGACCATCCGCTCAAAAGAAAATAGTCCCGCGGCTGAATCTAATTTAGTTGATGATCCCTGGCCTATATGCTTTGCATATACGTGTGTGTGTGTGTGTGTGTGTGTGTGTGTGTGTGTGTGTGTGCGCGCGCGCTTGCGTGTGCGTGCTTGTACTAAAAGCTGTTGTGTTGTAGGTGTGTGTCGGTACCCTCTGGGGATGTCCGGAGGACAGATTCAGGATGAAGACATCTCAGCCTCCAGTCAGTGGTCTGAGTCTACAGCTGCTAGATACGGCAGGTACTGTATACACACACACACACACATTTACATTACATTTACGTCATTTAGCAGACGCTCTTATCCAGAGCGACTTACAAATAGGTACACACACACAGTGGAGGCTCCTCAGAGGAGGAAGGGGAGGACCATCCTCAGTGAATTTCATAAAAATAGTGAAACATTAAAAAAGTTATCCTTTCTGGATAAAACTATACAAAATATATTCACCTCACAAAATAATTTATTAAAACACACTGTTTTGCAATGAAGGTCTACAGTAACCTCAGCAGCACTCTGTAGGGTAGCACCATGGTGTAGCCAGAGGACAGCTAGCTTCTGTCCTCCTCTGGGTACATAGACCTCAATATAAAACCTAGGAGGCTCATGGTTCTCACCCCCTTCCATAGACTTACACAGTAATTATGACAATGTCCAGAGGACGTCCTCCAACCTATCAGAGCTCTTGTAGCATGAACTGACATGCTGTCCACCCAAAGGATCAGAGAATGAATCTATTACTAAAAGCATAAGCTAAAACTAGCTAGCACTGCAGTGCATAAAATGTGGTGAGGAGTTGACTCAAAGAGAGAGAAAGACAATAGTTGAACAGTTTTGAACAAATTAAGGAGAAGCAAGAGAGAGAGAGTGCTAGCTATATTTGGTTGTATTTTTTTAACTTTCCCTTTAACTTAGCTAGCAAATGCAGCTAGCTAGTTTAGCCTACTCAAACACCCAGCTCAAAAAGAGGAATGCTATGTTAGCTAGCTGGCTATGGCTATCTAACACTGGAACTCTTCCAAGTCAAGGTAAGCTTTTGGTTTTATTAATTTTTTACCACGGCCCGCCGGTGTAACTGCTAAACTGCTTTCTGACAGTACACTATATTGAATGATTGTAGCGGGTTTACTAATGCGTTAGTTCTAGTAGCTATGTTTACTATGATGTGGCAATGATGTAGGATTGTGTAGTGGTTATAGCGGTCATGATATGAAGGTTTGGCTTGGAAAGGCATTTTCACCTGGTTACAGAAAGCTGATGTGTTGTGTACTGAAGTCCACAAGCGAAGGGAAAAGGTGAGAGGAGGAGAGCGCGTAGATGGTTGTGAGCGGGAATTATATATACAACAAGCAAAGTGATCATGCTGTTTTTATGTGGCTGCTATGAAAGTGAACTGTGTTTGCATGTGATCAGGGGTGTATTCATTCCGCCGATTCTGTTGAAAAACATTTCTTAAACGGAAGCTAACGGAACGAAAAGGGAATAAAAAAATACCTGAATTTGTCCAATAGAAATTCACATTTGCAACTGTTGGACTAATGATTACTCCCTAGATCGGCTAGATGCAGGCAAGAGTGTGCAAGGCGGTATTGAATGTGTCACTGTCTGTCACCTTGATTACTCTCTACCTGTGCACCTAGCTACATTGTGAACTTTAATTCATAGGCTAGGTTGTAGCAACGTCATGATGGGTACAGGGAAAATTTGAGTATCATGTAGCCTAAACCTATCGATGTTACATTGAGCTGGGTGAATGGAATATGAATTACAGTCATCCAATATGCTGTAATAGAAATAAGGCCATGCTCATAATAACAATAATCATCCTCCCTCATCTTAAACGGCACCGACCGCCAATGACACACACACATACATATACATACATAAATACATCTCAATTTCGATTCAGTGGACTGGACACATGCAGGCGCCCCCACAACTACACACACAAACACTCATGCACATTCATATACACTCACAAACAAACGTTTTCAAGACTGTATGTGTGTTTTCACTTAACTGGGCATCAGTTCCCGCTCTCTGTGTGTAGAAAACATGTGGTTAAGCCTGGAAAGAGAGAGTGATTGTGCATGTGTGTGCGTGTGCATATGTGTGTTTGTTGGAGAGTGTGGGAGGGCTGCTCTCAGTTTGAGGATAATGATGTAATCTAGGTTCTGGTCTGGACAGCATAGTTTTATTCTGGCCTAGCCTCCCCTCTCCCCTGCCAGCTCAACCCTACATGAACATTGTCACATTAATTTACGACAAAGGTGTTTGTTTAATAGGCTGTATGAACTGACATCCACCCACCACACTCACTATCCACTGACCTCTCTGTCTCCCTTTTCTCTTCCCTCTCTCACACTCCATCCCTTCCTCTCCATCTCTCTCTCTGTTCCCTCCATCCCTTCCTCTCCATCTCTCTCTCTGTTCCCTCCATCCCTTCCTCTCCATCTCTCTCTCTGTTCCCTCCATCCCTTTCTCTCTGTGTTCTCCTGCCTCCCTTTCTCTCTACTCTCCTTTTTTATTCCTGTTCTCTCCCTCTCCTTCCCTCTCTCTCCCACCCCCTCCTCTCTCTCCCACCCTCTCCACCCCCTCCTTTCTCTCCCACCCTCAGGTTGGACTTTGAGGAGGGTGATGGTGCGTGGTGTCCAGAGATAACGGTTGAACCAGACAGTCTTAAGGAGTTCCTCCAGATAGACCTGCGTTCCCTCCACTTCATCACCCTGGTTGGCACCCAGGGCCGCCACGCAGGGGGCATCGGCAACGAGTTCGCCCAGATGTACAAGATTAAATATAGCCGTGACGGCAGCCGCTGGATTTCCTGGAGGAACAGGCAAGGCAAACAGGTAATCAATCAGTTATTGATCATGATGATTGATTGACAAGGAGGACAGGAATATAAAAACGGTAATAATAATATATTGATAATGGTAATATTGGTGATTTGTGACGTCACTCTCGGTGGTTAAGGGGAACTGGAATGTGTGATTTATTGCTTATTAATTAGGATAATTGATTGATTAATATCTGTGTGTGGCATGGCTGTAGGTGATAGAGGGAAACAGGAATGCGTATGACATCATGCTGAAGGACCTGGAGCCTCCGATCATCGCCCGCTTCGTGAGGTTCATGCCCGTCTCAGACCACTCCATGAACGTCTGCATGAGGGTAGAGCTCTACGGCTGTGAGTGGCTCGGTAAGACAGACAGAGGGAGGAGAGGAGAGAGGGATAGGAGGAGGAGCTCCCTACTCTGAGCCATAGGTAGACAGAGTTGGGCCAACTCAGTGCCTAGGCTTTAGCTCAGTGGGCTAATGCAGTCTCTCTCTCTCTCTCTCTCTCTCTCTCTCTCTCTCTATGTCAGATGGTCTGGTGTCCTACAACGCCCCAGCAGGAGAACAGATGAGTCTGGAGGGCCAGCCTGTTCACCTCAACGACTCAGTGTACGATGGAGCTGTCATCTACAGGTGGGTGTGCATACCTCCTTTTCCCTCTCATCCTCCCTCGTCATCTTGCTCCTCCTCTTTTCTCTTTTCCTTCATCTCCTTGTTCTTATTTTTTCTCCTTCTCATTCTGCCTCTCAATGTATCCCTCCTCTCTCGGTTTATCCGACCTCATTCTCTGTCCTTTCTCTCCTCCTTTCGTCTTTCCTTCACAAACCTTTGAGCCTTGGTTCCACACTGGCCCTGTTGTTGCCTGGTTGCCATAGTTCCGGCATGATGTAGACAGTTTCATGGGTCACTGTGGTTATGCCACACACACACACACACACACACACATCACACTTCTATGTGCAGTTATGCAATGGAGTTTTAGGAACACACACACACACACAAACAATTACACCCACACATGGCTTCTGGTGCATGAATGCGTGGGAGAGTTTGAGTAAGTGTCTTTGGACTAAAACCTGACTACTTGGGAGCATAAATGACTATGTGGTTATCCTTCCTTTCTGTGTTAGTGTTTGAGTTACTGTGTGCTGAACAATATCCTCCATGACGCTGCCATCAGTTTGTCTCTGCTATAGTAGTCAGTAAGTCTCTCTCTCTCCCTCTCTCTCTCTTTCTCTCTCCTCTCACTCTCTGAGTTTGAGTCTGTTAAAGTAGTCCAAGAAGAGAAAATGGCTAAGGTTTTGATACCATACTCAAGATGAGATATTGAGGGTGGTGGATAATATGATGCTACCACCTAGTGGTGGGTGGAGGGAAGTTGAACAAACACATAGTGAAATAGTTTGTCTCTCAACCTTCCCCCTCACAAAATACATATTTTGCATTGTAAAATAAATATTTGTAATTAAACATCAATCTAGTTATTATTGTGTGCCAAGCAAGGTTGTCAAGTAGTCGTTTACATGTCGCCAGGTCTCCTTAAAGGGATAGTTCAGCCAGAGACTCTCTGGTTCACCCCGAAAACAACGTTTTCTAGACATTTTTACTTTGTATTTTGACTACCAACACTGAGCTCTGTATTCATCTCCTCTCCCCTCTTCCTTCTCCATCCCCAGTATGACGGAAGGGCTAGGCCAGCTGACTGATGGAATGTGTGGATTAGATGACTTCACTCATAGCCACGTCTACAATGTGTGGCCTGGTTACGACTACGTGGGATGGACCAATGAGAGCTTTCCCAACGGATACGTGGAGATCATGTTCGAGTTTGACCGCACACGCAACTTCACCACCATGAAGGTGTGTGTGAGAGGATTGGGGGGAGGCAGACAACCTCTTACTTGTTACTCCAGCTGGTATTTCGAGTGTTCACCACCTCCCAAATAACAGGCATTGCATTACTAAATCTTTCAGCTTCTTGACCCTATTTCCATCACCAGAACACATTTTTCTTGCAGGTTTACTGTAATAACCTGTTTCACTGTAACAACATACACCCTTCTTGCTCTCCCATCTCTCTTTCTGTCTCTCTCTCTCTATGTCTCTCTCTTTCTGTTTCTAGGTGCACTGTAACAACATGTTCATGAATCATATCAAGGCGTTCCGCCAGGTTGTGTGTTACTTCCGTTCTGAGGCTGACTGGGAGGCCACGCCCCTTTCCTTCAGTCCCGTGGTGGACGACGTCAATCCCAGCGCCCGATTTATCACCATCTCTCTGGCCAATCATATGGCCAGCGCAATCAAGTGCCAGTTCTACTTCGCTGATGCCTGGATGATGTTTAGCGAAATCACCTTCCAGTCAGGTAAACATGTGTACCGGTACACACACCTCAGATCACCTCTAATGTATAGAGAACACCCCTTTCAATATTAATCTGTAAAGTATTATCCGTTCTTTGTTGTTATTAACGTCTGTCTCTGCTCTTCCAGACACAGCCATGTACAACACTACCCTGGCTCCCCCCAAGACTGGCAGCGGCCCCCCCACCAGCACTCAACCAGGTCAGTGCCGCCTACACATGCATCGCACAAACACAAGCTGTAACAATTTTTACCTTTTTTAACACACACTCCCAACCGTGAGCAATGCCTTTTGTGCAAAGCATTTCCTGCTTTAATTATGTCATCCAATCAAATGATGTCTTCCTCTATCCCCTTCCCAGGGGATGACCCCATCCACAAAATAGACGACAGCAACACCAGAATTCTGATTGTATGCCTGGTGGCCATCATTCTTATCCTTGTCGCCATCATCGTCATCATCCTCTGGAGGCAGGTCTGGCAGAAGATGCTGGAGAAGGTGAGAGATCCCACCTGGTCACACATACACACAAATGAGTTTTGCCTGAGTCAAAAAGCACCATGTCTCTGAATGTGAATGTTAGTTTGTGACTGTTAGTTACTATCCAGAAACGTAAAATATGATTAAAAGTTGAGTGAATAAATCCTACCATGTGTTGATCCATCAGGGCTGGTCAGATGTCTCTTTACCCCAGCATCCTTTATTCTAGGCCTCGCGGCGGATGCTGGACGATGAACTAACTGCTAGTTTGTCACTACAGAGCGAGACGTTCGCCTTCAGCCACAACAACCCAACATCATCGTCAGCACCCAGCGAGCAGGAGTCTAGCTCCACCTACGAGCGTATCTTCCCCCTGGGCCCTGACTACCAGGAGCCCTCACGACTCATACGCATGCTGCCTGAGTTCTCCCACACCTCTGAGGAGGCCGGTGAGTAGACTGGACACACAAAGCAGAGTTTAAATGGCCAGAAAAGACATGAGAGAGTTGAGTTAAGGAGGTTGACAAATTATCATGTCTGCTCATTCTGTAAGCATGAAGTCACCCCATTGTGTATGATGATGTTATATTGCTGAATCTACCTTCACCCACTCTGGTATCAGCTTTGACCAGCACAGCAGTGACAGCCTCCAAGGCTCCCACTGCAACAGTTGCCCAGGACGGAGTCCCTCACTACGCCGAGGCAGACATCGTCAACCTGCAGGGCGTAACAGGGGGCAACACATACGCGGTCCCTGCTCTAACCATGGACCTGCTGTCAGGGAAAGACGTGGCAGTGGAAGAGTTCCCCAGGAAACTGCTCACCTTCAAAGAGAAGCTGGGCGAGGGACAGTTTGGAGAGGTTTGTGCTCTCTGGACATTACATATTAATCAATTCCTTGTTTGATTTACATTAATTAAACACATTTCTTATGCACTTCTAAGATTAAGAAAATTGATCAGGGTCATTAATTAGATTAATCTGGTGATTTAGGCTGGAGAAATAGCTTGCACAACCTTTGTGGCTCTTTAGAACCATCGTTAGAACCATCGTTAGAACCATTGTTAGTGACCACTAGATATAGTGTGTTGATCAGAGTCTCCAGGCTCTTTAGAACCATTGTTAGTTATCACTAGATGTAGTGTGATGATCAGAGTCTCCAGGCTCTTTAGAACCATCGTTAGAACCATTGTTAGTTATCACTAGATGTAGTGTGTTGATCAGAGTCTCCAGGCTCTTTAGAACCATCGTTAGTTACCACTAGATGTAGTGTGTTGATCAGAGTCTCCAGGCTCTTTAGAACCATCATTAGTTATCACTAGATGTAGTGTGTTGATCAGAGTCTCCATGTTCCGTCTCCCTACAGGTCCACCTGTGTGAGGCAGAGGGCATGCAGGAGTTTATAGATGAGGATTTCTCCTTCAACATCAGTGACAACCAGCCAGTACTGGTTGCTGTTAAGATGCTCAGAGCAGATGCTAACAAAAATGCCAGGTGAGGGGAGACACACTCCTGATTAGAGAATACAGTGATTGTCAGCATATGCTTCTCCCAAATGTATTGTCCACATAGACATGTTTTGAGTGATTCTTCCAGCACATTTTGAATGTGCTTGTTTTGGGATAAATCTATAAATCAAAGCTCTCACACAGTCTCCTCTCTGACCTCTAACCGCTGACCACCTCTGTGTTTATAATCAGGAATGACTTCCTGAAGGAGATTAAGATCATGTCTCGTCTGAAGGACCCCAACATCATCCGTCTGCTGGCCGTGTGTATCTGCAGCGACCCCCTCTGCATGATCACAGAGTACATGGAGAACGGTGACCTCAACCAGTTCCTGTCCCGCCATGAACCTGAGGGACAGATAGCGCTCATCAGCAACGCAACCACTGTCAGGTAAGGATAAGGGGATGGAGGCTGGGGGAGGGGTTGTGTGTGTATTCCTATATATTTCTTCACCTCTCCCGGTGCTGATTCTCTCTCTCTCTCTCTCAAATCAGATCAATCAAATTGTATTTGTCACATTTACATTTTACATTTTAGTCATTTAGCAGACACTCTTATCCAGAGCGATTTACAGTTAGTGAGTGCATACATTTTCATACTGGCCCCCCGTGGGAAACGAACCCACAACCCTGGCGTTGCAAGTGCCATGCTCTACCAACTGAGCTACAGGGGAATGCTTACTTACAAGCCCTTAACCAAAAATGCAGTTTTAAGAAAGAATACAAAAAAATAAAAAATAAATAAAAGTAGCCATTTGATTAGATGTCTTATGGCTTGGGGGTAGAAGCTGTTTAGAAGCCTCTTGGACCTAGACTTGGTGCTCCGGTACCGCTTGCTGTGCGGTAGCAGAGAGAACAGTCTATAACTAGGGAGGCTGGAGTCTTTGACAATTTTTAGGGCCTTCCTCTGACACCGCCTGGTATAGAGGTCCTGGATGGCAGGAAGCTTGGCCCAAGTGATGTACTGGGCCGTACGCATTACCCTCTGTAGTGCCTTGCAGTCAGAGGCCAAGCAGTTGCCATACCAGGCAGTGATGCAACCAGTCAGGATGCTCTCGATGTTGCAGTTGTAGAACCTTTTTAGAATCTGAGGACCCATGCTCGAATCTTTTCAGTCTCCTTAGGGAGAATAGGTTTTGTCGTGCCCTCTTCACGACTGTCTTGTGCTTGGACCATGTTAGTTTGTTGGTGATGTGGACACCAAGGAACTTGAAGCTCTCAACCTGGTCCACTACAGACCAGTCGATGAGAATGGGGGCGTGCTCGGTCCTCTTCTTTTTCCTGTAGTCCACAATCATCTCCTTTCTCTCTTTATCTCTCTCTCTCTCTATCTCTCTCTGTCTCTCCTCTGCTCCAGCTACAGTAACCTGCGCTACATGGCCACTCAGATCGCCTCAGGGATGCGGTACCTCTCCTCGCTTAACTTTGTCCACAGAGACCTGGCCACGAGGAACTGTCTAGTGGGGAAGAACTACACCATCAAGATCGCTGACTTTGGCATGAGCCGGAACCTGTACAGTGGAGACTACTACCGCATCCAGGGTCGGGCCGTGCTGCCCATACGATGGATGTCCTGGGAGAGCATACTGCTGGTGAGAGGGGGGAGGGAGAGGGGGTGGAGAGGGGGGGAGAGAGAGAGAGAGAGGGGGAGAGAGAGAGAGAGAGAGAGAGGTTGACTTCACAGCCTGCTGCTATCAGACCATTCACATTATTAACCTCACTACAGTGCACTCTACTCAAAAGAATCACTGATAAAACAGTCAATCGCTTACACTGAGTGTACAAAACATTAGGAACACCTTCCTAATATTGAGTTGCACCCCCTTTTGCCCTTAGTGGATTTAACAAGTGACATCAATAAGGGATCATAGCTTTCACCTGGATTCACCAGGTCAGTCTGTCATGGAAAGAGCAGGTGTTCATAATGTTTTTCCACTTCAATTAGTGTAGATGAAGGGGAGGAGACAGGTTAAAGAAGGATTTTTAAGCCTTGAGACATGGATTGTGTATGTGTGCCATTCAGAAGGTGAATGGGCAAGACAAAAGATTTAAGTGCCTTTGAACGGGGTATGGTAGTAGGTGCCAGGTGTTCCTACTATTTGGTATACTCAGTGTATGTTTACTGTAATGGGCCTGTGAATGAGGGCTTTGGTTATCAGTTGAACTAGCCCCTTTTTAAGCCCTTACAAATCATTTAAACTCAATAACTTACGTAGCCTAATGTCTGTTGTTCTGCCTCTTCACTCCCAGGGTAAGTTCACCACAGCCAGTGACATGTGGGCGTTTGGGGTGACGCTGTGGGAGACCCTGACCTTCTGTAAGGAGCAGCCTTACTCCCAGCTGACTGACGAACAGGTCATAGAGAACACTGGGGAGTTCTTCAGGGACCAGAAACGACAGGTGAGAGACACACTCACACTGACTCACTCTTTTGCTACAGATATACCTGTCTATGTTCTACTGTATTGTACCTGATTGGCTTGTCTATGTGTTGTAGATCTACCTGCCCCAGCCAGTGCTGTGTCCTGACTCTTTGTATAAGATCATGCTGTGTTGTTGGAGGAGGAACACCAAGGAGAGGCCTTCCTTCCAGGAGATCCACCGAGTGCTGCTGGAGAGCCAAGCTTAGGGCCTGCACCCCTGGGCCAGCACACACAGACAGACAGACAGATGGCTGAAACGCATCAACAACGCATTAGGCCTCCGTCTATAAGTCAAAAGTTCAACTCAGTTCAACTTTTGATGCACAGAAAAATGACAGACAAATTATGAATGGCTGTCTGTTGTCTCAGCTAGAGAAGCCAAAGTGAAATGTAGCAATGAAAGTTCTGCACTTCTTTAAATGTAGCAATTATTCCAAATTGTGCTAGAAATTAGTATAAAGTTTCCACCTTGTTTAATGCAGTGTAATGTAATGTCACATCTATGAATTCAATTGTGTTTTCTTTAAGAAGACTGCTTGAATGTATATCAGATGTCTTCATTAAGCAAACCATCAGTGTTCAGTTTGGATACTTTATTTTTATTTTGATACTTTAAAAGTTTGTATTCTTCTGCAAGTTTATTCATCTCAGTCACTCTGACAGTTTCTTTGTACACTTTGCTTAGAGCCAACAGGGATAATGATCATGTAGTCAATGCATTATATGACTCTTTACATGATCCTGACTTACTATCACCCATTTTGAATCTGTTGACAATGTGTCATATAGAAATGGATATCTAACATTATAACATTATATCTAATCTATTGGCTTTGAGTAAAGAGTTACAAGGGATGAACAAATTAATAACATGGGCAATAACCATCATTTGACCATATCTCAACTGTAGTACTCTCTGGCAGTACACTTTGTCACAGTGTCTGCCAGTGATATTTGACCAAGGGTGCTCAAAGACATCGGTGTGTATGTACTTCAATAGATCTTGTTCAATCTCAAATAATAATGTTTTGTATTGATATTTATATGTATTGTTTATATTTCTTTGTTTAGTTTGCTTTCTGTTTATATATTTGGGTACTGATCAGCTTTTCTTTTTGCATGGGAAAAGTTGTACAAAGTTGTACGTTGTGCAATTTTCTAAATTCAATTTTGTAGTTTTGTATTTCGTTCAATGTCTCAGTCGAGAGTCGTTTCAGAAAATGGCAGTTGGCTTTGTGGAATGTGGGGTGGAGGATATGCCTTAAATAACATTACAAATGCTGGTTCTCATTCATATTTGTGACCAAATCACTGTCCAAATCAGATCATATATAAGCTGCATTACTGCTGGTCCATGTTCAGTCCATACTGATCAGATCATAAATAAGCTGCATTACTGCTGGTCCATGTTCAGTCCATACTGATCAGATCATAAATAAGATGCATTAGTGCTGGTCCATGTTCGGTCCATACTGATCAGATTATGGTGCTAATCAGGATCCAGACTGGAGGGGAGAGGATGGGCCAACTGTAAGTTCGGATGGATCTTTCGAAAGGGAATTTTAGGAAACTATGCTTCTAGAGAGAAGGATTTTTTAAATGGTTAGTATGTTTGCTACCTTTATACAACACATTTTGTTCTAAGCTATCATTGTGTTGTATTGAACGTGTTAAAATGGACAGTTGTTCTGAACAGGAAAACAACTGTTTATGATGTATCTCTGTTGAAAGAGAGTGAGAGCTGAATGGTGGTTAGAGGGTTTCTGAATAGAGTTAAGGTGAGGATGATAATCGGTCAGAAGGATTTCAGACAATCTCAACTGCACACAAGGACAGTTGTTGTACAACAAGACCGTTACTATAGTAGCTATTATGATTATGCAATTTTTACACCATTAGCTTGGAAGGTTTGAACCCTAAATGACTTCAATATGTTATCAATCTTCATGGTCTACAGGCCTAGTTTTGATGTCATACTTCCTACAATCACACACAGATTCAACTTTACTCAGGGGCCTTCTCCTTCTAATCAGCAACCTTTGCCCCTGGAACTTATTATTCACATTGTGGTGTCACTATATGTCATTATGGGCCATCTTTATAGGTTGTGTTCAGTTATAGGCTGAGACCCAAATCAAACACTATTCAAGTTTCAAGTTTTAATGTCTCATGCACAGTGAAATGCCTTTCTTGCAAACTCAAAACCGAAGAATGCAGTAATCAATAACAATGTATTAATAGAAAAAAACACCAGAGAAATAGGAATGGGAATGATGAAATACACAATTAAGTAAGTAAGCATACTATATACAGGGAATATTTAAAAAGTAAGTTGATAATGTTTTATTTCTGTATTTCATTTATAATTTTCTAATTCTCTCCTGACCATGAACTAACTTTATATTGCCCTGTGGGAAGTATATTTGTACATATATTGTAGTCCAAAGGTAATGGTCTGGTAGTCAGCAGTATGGATGAGGCATGCATTGATATATATCATTAAGACCAAAAATGGACCCGTTCACAGCATCTCAATGTTTCATCATGTATGAATGCTTTATTATGATATTACTACAGATATTCCATCTATAAAGAGAATGAGGGCATACTTATTGTATAGTAATTAAGTTGTATAGAGGTTATTAGTGTTAGTTCACAAGGACATTTAATAATGGTTGAGTTTTATAAGATCTTTGTACTCAAATGTTTGTTTGTTTTATCAGTAAAAACATCGAATTTGGTCTGATTTGTCATGGTAATAATTTGTTACAGACGAAATAAAACAGAAATCACCAAAATAATGCATTGTCTATTGTTTTGCTTTACAATAAAGACTACATTCATAATATGACCAATGGATATAGATTTATGTGAATCACAGTTCAGGATATGAATATGTGACAGACTTCCACAGTATTTTCTACTCAACCATTTCATCTATCTGGGCTGACAGTAGTCTAAACGCTATTGGCTGGGGCTGGGATGTCATGTCGCCCAATCATACCATAGGAGGCGGGGTTAGCAAGGGGCAGAAGTCAGATTTCAACGACGTACTCTACAGTTTGTGGACAACTTGTTGCTGTATTTATACATAATTATATTGATTTAAACAAGAAAGAATGACCAATATCGTGTTAGTTACCGGAGCGAACAGGAAAATATACACGTCTTGGTTTTATTACTGTCTCGATGTATCGGTGAAGGAAACAAGCGTATTGCAATTTTCTCTCCGCTAGACTAGTGGACAGCGCTGTTACTGTAAATAGATTAGGGTCGTCACTAGTTACCACCGCCACAAAGTTATAAACCCCGCCCATTTCTACAATTTATTTTCTATAAAATGTGATTTTAAACCTAACCCAATCCTTAACCACACTGCTAACCTTATGCCTAACGCTGACCTTAAATTAAGACCAAAAAGCTAATTTTATATACACACAACTTTGACTTTGTGGTAACTAGTGAAACCGACCCTTTTCCTGGAGAGCAACCTTCCTGTAGGTTTTTCCCCGAACCCTAATCTAGCACACCTGATTCTAATAATTAGCTGTTGATAAACTGATTCAGGTTAGTTACAACTGGAGTTGGAGAGAAAATCTACAGGAGGGTAGCTTTCCAGGAACAGGGTTGGAGAGCCTTGGATTAGAGCCTACACTGATGTAAAATGTATCAAGTTGACAAGGCCAAGGACATATAGATGTTTGCTGTGTTACTGTTGCAGTTTGTTAGGCCTATATCCATCAACATTGTAGAATCTTGTAAAAACATAATGAATTGAATGTGATTAATTTTATGATGATTTCTGTGTGTGTGTGTGTGTGTTCTATTCTCTGTTCCCTGCAGTGGTATAGGGCGGCGCACAATTGGCCCAGCGTCGTCCGGGTTTGGCCGGTGTAGGCCGTCATTGTAAATAAGAATTTGTTCTTAACTGACTTGCCTAGTTAAATAAAGGTACAATTAAAAATTAAAATTAGGCCTGGCAGTGTGAGCGTCTCCTCTCTGAGGATGGCAGTATCCAGCTGTGTCTGGCCTGTAGGAACCTGCGTAGGCCCAGGCTGCCCACTCCACCCTGCTGACCTCTCACCCTGGGCCTACTACAGCTAGACACCAGCAGCATCTCCTCAGTCGTCAGCTGGAGTGGTGTAAAGCTCGCCACCATTGGACTGTGGAGCAGTGGAAACGCGTTCTCTAGAGTGATGAATCACGCTTCACCATCTGGCAGTCCAGCAGATGAATCTGGGTTTGGAAGATGCCAGTAGAACGCTACCTGCCCCAATGCATAATGCCAACTGTAAAGTTAGGTGGAGGAGGAATAATGGCCTGGGGCTGTTTTTCATGGTTCGGGCTAGGCCCCTTAGTTCCAGTGAAGGGAAATATTAACGCTACAGCATACAATGACATTCTAGATGATTCTGTGCTTCCAACTTTGTGGCAACAGTTTGGGGAAGGCCCTTTCCTGTTTCAGCATGACAATGCCCCCGTGCACAAAGCGAGGTCAATACAGAAATGGTTTGTAGAGATCGTGTGGAAGAACTTGACTGGCCTGCACAGAGCCCTGACCTCAACCCCATCGAACACCTTTGTGATTAATAGGAACGCCGACTGCGAGCCAGGCCTAATCGCCCAACATCAGTGCCCGACCTCACTAATGCTCTTGTGGCTAAGTTCCCGCAGCAATGTTCCAACATTTAGTGGAAAGCCTTCCCAAAGGAGTGGAGGCTATTATAGAAGCAAATGGGGACCAACTCCATATTAATGCCCATGATTTTGGAATGAGATGTTCAATGAGCAGGTGTCCACATACTTTTGGTAATGTAGTGTATAGATAGATCATCATGAAGAGATCTGTTCGGGTCATGTTATTTTATGAACTTTTTATACATCACCTGAGATCATGACTTTGTAAAGACATTGAGGACCACCTGCTTAAGTTAGCGTTCCCTCTACAGCAGAGGACACTGGATCCAACTGCCCTTCATCAACTACCTTTTACATAGCAACACTCTTCATAAAAAATTAACACCACAGTTTCTATGACAATAGTTCTGTCCTCTCCCTCCCTGGAGTTTATTTTTAGCTCACTGCTAATTCCAGAGTCACCTCTACTATTCTGCTTACCTCAGGGTTCTTCTGACCTCAGGGCTCTGTATTGGAGAGCCCAGTTGACTGTGGTGGTGTCTTATCACTGGTACCGCTAGCCTGGGTACCTGACTGCTTCTGTATTGATGACCAACCTGACCTACGGAATCCTGCGCTCTTTCCCCACCCTCCTCTGGAACCTGCTCATGCACATCCTCTGGCTGGTGTGTGTTGTGTTGTGGTGTGTGTGTGTGTGTGTGTGTGTGTGTGTGTGTGTGTGTGTGTGTGTGTACGTGCGTGATAATAGTATTTGTTAAAGGGGCATTTTACTCAAATCATTCGTTCCACAAAACTGTGCATGTCAACGTTCAAGTTTTCAAGATGCTTTCAGTTTCCAAGATATAGAGTGCATGCGGAAAGTATTCAGACCTTTACTTTTTCCACATTTTGTTACGTTACAGACTTATTCTAAAATTGATTAAATTGTTTTTTTTTCGTCATCAAACTACACACAATACCCCATTATGACAAAGCAAAAACAGGTTTTTTGAATTTTGGGCAAATTTATAAAAAAGAAAATATCACATTTATTCAGACCCTTTACTCAGTACTTTGTTGAAGAACCTTTGGCAGCGATTACAGCCACACCTGTATTTGGGGAGTTTCTCCCATTTTTCTCTGCAGATCCTCTCAAGCTCTGGTTGGATGGGGAGCGTCGCTGCACAGCTATTTTCAGGGCTCCAGAGATGTTCGATCGGGTTCAAGTCCTGGCTCTGGCTGGGCCACTCAAGGACATTCAGAGACTTGTCCCGAAGCCACTGCTGTGTTGTCTTGGCTGTGTGCTTAGGGTCGTTGTCCTGTTGGAAGGTGAACCTTCGCCCCGGTCTGAGGTCCTGAACGCTCTGGAGCAGGTTTTCATCAAGGATCTCTCTGTACTTTGCTACGTTCATCTTTCCCTCGAACCTGACTAGTCTCCCAGTCCCTGCTGCTTTAAAACATCTCCACAGCATGATGCTGCCACCACCATGCTTCACCGTAGGGATGGTGCCAGGTTTCCTCCAGACGTGACGCTTGGCATTCAGGCCGAAGAGTTCAATCTTGGTTTCATCAGACCAGAGAATCTTGTTTCTCATGGTCTGAGAGTCCTTTAAGTGCCTTTTTGCAAACTCCAAGCGGGCTGTCATGTGCCTTTTACTGAGGAGTGGCTTCCTGAGCTTAATTTCGAGTCTCATAACAAAGGGTCTGAATACTTATGTAAAAAGGTATTTTTTATTTTATTTTTAATACATTTGCAAAAATGTCTAAAAACCTGTTTTCGCTTTAACATTATGGGTTATTGGTTGAGGGAAAAAAATTATTTCATCAATTTTAGAATAAGGCTGTAATGTAATGTCTCCCGAGTGGCGCAGTGGTCTAAGGCACTGTATTGCAGTGCTAGCTGTGCCACTAGAGATCCTGGTTCGAATCCAGGCTCTGTCGTAGCCGACCGCGACCGGGAGACCCATGGGGCGGCGCACAATTGGCCCAGCGTCGTCCAGGATAGGGGAGGGAATGGCCGGCAGGGATGTAGCTCAGTTGGTTGAGCATGGCGTTTGCAACGCCAGGGTTGTGGGTTAAATTCCCACGGGGGGCCAGTAAAACAAAATATATATATATATATATATATAAAAAATTTATGCACTCACTAACTGTAAGTCGCTCTGGATAAGAGCGTCTGCTAAAATGAGTAAAAAAATAACAAAATGTGGGAAGAGGTCTGAATACTTTCCAAATGCACTGTTTTGCTTTCATCATGATGATGGGTATGATCTCTCTTGCTTAGTTCAACAAATTCGAATCTTTACCAACACATTCACCTTGAAGCCCTAAAATGGAGCAGAGGCTCTGGTATGTACACACACAGACACACACACACCGACTCACACACACACACAAAATGTAGCAGAGGCTCTGGAATTCACCACAGATAACATGCCCTCACTGGTATGTACAAGCACCAATAAATACTTATACCTCTCACAGTGAACCATGGAAACATATTACCTTTCTGTATTTATGTTGCACACAGTATTAGCACTAATTTCTTGTTTGTATTTTAATGCTGTGACTTAAGGATGCCATTTTAAGGGTTTGATTAATATATGCCTCTTTTAATTGTGCAGTTCTGGCTGTTTATGCAAAAACCTGAGTCTGGATCCTCAGGCCTGGGAAACAACTACACACAACCTCACAAGGTAGGCTATACAAACCACAGATATCCAGTCAATCCAAACTAACTGGCTAGGCTATAGCTATACAAACATTCACGTAATTTAGCAGACTCTCTTATCCAGAGTGTCTTCCAGTAAGTAATCAGTGCATACATTTTCATACTGGTCCCCCGTGGGAATCAAACCCACAACCCTGGCGTTGCAAGTGTCATGCTCTACCAACTGAACCACACGGGTCAAACAACAGATATCCAGTAAATCCAAACTAACTAGCTAGGCTATAGCTATACAAACCACAGAGTCAATTCAAACTAACTCAAAAATAGGAGTGATACTGTACACATAAAAAGTTGTAAACTGTTTCCACAAAAATGTCAAGTTATTTTAATCCGTGACATGTACATCACATATTTCTATCGTTCTGTTTTTTAAATACAGTACCAGCCTTTCTATTTTTTCGTACCAATCAGCATTTTTGAGTACCTATCTACCAACCAAGCAAGATATCAATTTCAATCATATCAGCGTGGCAAGTATTGATATTAATTTGCCTGATTATATTCCTTGATAGATCATTTTGAAGTGGTGGATTGTAACTATAGATTAACATTGCATCCCTCCAAATTATGAAATATTAAGTAATTATTATATCTGTTTGGTGTCATGACTTGCATTTCTATTCTTGTGAAATCTACTCCAGAAAGCCATTTGCCAGACCATACTGTCAGTCAGCGGCTGGTTTAGCATCAGTCCCCTGCTGTGTCTGCTCGCCTCTCTGTTCCCTTCTCAGATGGATATTTTATTTTTATTTATTTCACCTTTATTTAACCAGGTAAGCCAGTTGAGAACAAGTTCTCATTTACAACTCTATATTGACGGGGACATGTCAGAAGCTACTGGAACTGGAAGACAAAGTACGCAGGAAACTGGAGGAAAATAAGGGTATTAGAGCTACTCCACAGTAGCCTGAATGAAGGAACACTGATCGGGAGATAACTCCTATCTAATGGACAGAGACTCCTTTCCTGTCCTGCAGACGACTGAGGAGAGAAAAAAACTCATCTGATTGACACTATGTCATTGATGGAAATGATGCATACTGTTTGCCTTATTTGTCTACTTTGGGAGGCCTCACAGACAATGATTGCTGGTATTAGGTTCTAATTTGATTGCCACCATGTCACTCATTGCTGCTGCTACAAAGTATTGTGTGTTTGTATTGCATGTATTGTCAGCCCTCACAAGGAATTCCACAAACACATTTTATAATATGTGTATTATTTAATGTATCAAATAATGTAATAACATTCCAATAAACCATATGGCATTTATTAATGTCTGCCCACTGATGCCCTGAATGACTTTGTGGATTAAAAGTGGTAGACCTACACTGGAATCTCGTCAACTAAGTGTAATGATTTTGTTCATTTTAACCAGCATATGGGGCCTACTGTAAATGCATGATCCACTTCACGTCATTGTTTCTCTGTCTTGCTTGTTTTTTTGTGCTGTGATAACAAGCAATAGAAAGGTTTCACCAGACATTGAAATAAAAGCAAAACTGCACATAGCCTACTCACAACATAGGCTACACAAAAACATAGAAATATTCACAAGACGTGTCATCACTGTCTAAATAAATGCATTGTGTCTATCAATACAAATTGCGCCACGATTGACTGTTGTCTCCACGTGCAAAGCCTGTGCGGTCCATCGCTAGGAGGCTGTCAGCAGTAGGTCTACTATCCCCCAAAAAGTTCACATATGTGGTCTGTGTGATCCAGTCCCCTGTCCTCTGTGGTGTCCCACCGGGGTGCGCACATGTGTGGTAGTGTATCTGCTCCGGGGGCGGGTGGGCGCACACCCAGCAGCTGTTGTCCTCTGCCGGAGCCTCTGTAAGCATCTCCTCCTCGACGCCGCTGAGTTTCGGGTTGCAGAATGCCCAAACCATGCCGCAGAAATACACGAAAAACGACCCCATGACGAAGACCATGAGTGCGTAAGATTCGATCATCGCCTTCGTAACTGCAGATGTCATCGTTCATGTGAATTATGTCGTGCGTAATTAATGTGCATACACCTTCCACCCACCAAACACTTCTCTCTCTCTCACCAACAACAACAGCAACAACAACAGCAGCAACAATAGGCTGAAGCAAGCAGATAAATCGCCGCTATAAAATTATATGGAGAGCTATAGAAATCCAGACAAACATTGATATCCCGCCAGAGATGATTTAGGAAGGTTGTAAATGTCTTTGATCCCGCCTCACAGGAGCATTCCCTCTGCGCAGTCTGATGTGATGTCCTGACAGCTCAATGACAATGACAGTCACAGCAGCCTACTGTCCTGCCTGTAGAGAGGTGGAGATGATATGCAATGGCTATCAGGGCTGAAAAGCATGATTCATCATATTCTTATTTCAGAGAGGACAGCAACCTGGGATGGGCTAAACCTTTAACAGACCCAGTCATGGCCAGGGTGGGCACTGGGCAGACAGGAACAATGTGATATAAAATGGAGCTTCCCTCTCATCTGTGGTGTCAAAGTTGTACCATTTCTCAGAGTCTGGTTGATTCCTCCGCTATGGACATGGCTACGACTATGTCTCTCAATGTACATAATAATGTTGACAGACATCCGGTAGGAGTTATCAGGTGCCTTATGCACTCCTAGCAGGAAAAATACACCTATTTAGGTCTGTGTCCATATTAACCAAGTGTCTCAGAGTAGGACTGCTGATTTAGGATCAGTTTGACCTTTTATAATGAAACAGATAACTTTGGACATGACCTGATCTTAGATCAGCACTCTGAGACACTCTCAGCGCTTCAGAGGCTACAAATAAAAATGTTTATACCCTCCATAGACTACAAACAGTAATTCAAACCCTGATTAAGCCTCTATGTAATAAGATAGAGACATAATAAGATACAAATCTGTTAGGCAGTGGGCCTGGCTCTTCTCCTCTGACTGACAAGTAGCCTATGGCTGCCATCTGCTGCCCTCAAATGACCTTTCCTGACTTTTCCTCTGTTTGATGATGACCCCTGGTTTTATTTTAGCTAGCAGCATCCATCTAAAGTGGTTCACACACTAGCTGGCCCCCACACTTTCTGTGTTACTCACTGTAAATTGCTGATCAGCATTCCTCCCCATATGCAATGAAATTATCAATAGCCCCTAGGGCCTACACACAGCAAACCAACATATACTGATACCTAAAAAGATCACAAATTATTGACTGCTCTGAATTATGCACAGATGTCTCAGGTGACTACCAGAACAGTGTTTTAGATTTGGAAGTCAGACTTGGTCAGGTCTAGGCCTAATTGACATGGCAAAGAACTGTGGATGCATTCTATGGAGCAACAATGTAGCAAAAGGTTTGAGAGCAAGTATGGCTATTAGGTGTGTGTGTGTGTATACAGTGGATTTAGAGTATAGAAAGGGTGGGAAAGATCTCCCATACAAGCCTCATACAAAGTAAATGCTTGAATGCAAATTGCAAACTACAACAGACAGCATGAGCGTTCATGTTTGTAAATTGGAGAAAAGCAAAACCATTAACTCGTCCCTCGTTGTGGGTACTGTAGTTTATTTGGGTGAGCCGCCCCTTATGTTTTTCCGACACTCTCCCTCATCAAAGAACTGCACGCCCCACCCGGCGCCAAAGTTTAGGTCCCGGATGTCTATCACGCCGGAAGAGAAGAAGGTTCTTTCCCCAGCCATCTTGTGGCAACATCTAGCGAAGTGTTCGCACCAAGCCTCGTAGAATCGGAGGAAAATCCTGCTGAAGGGGCGCCATCATGCCCGGACATATGCAAGAAGGTTTCGGCTGCGCCATAGCCAACCGATTCGACCAACTATTTGACGACGAGTCGGACCCGTTCGAGCTGTTGAAGGAGGCGGAGAACAAGAAGAAGGAGGCTCCTGTCCCTGGTGCCGCCAAGACCGCGGCTCAAGCCGCCAAGCTCCAGAAAAAGGAGTCCCAGAAAGACAGAAAGGTCGTCCCTGCAGATAAGAAAGATGAGCCTCTGGCACCCGTGACTCTGAAGAAAGATGGTAAGACTGTTTCCCGCAATAATTGTCCGTTTGATCTGCAAAATCGCAGTTCGCCCTGGATAGTTAAGTATTAACGTTACGTTAGCTAGCTAACTTAGCTAGCAATGGTTTCAAAGCCTCCATGAGGTCGACATGATTCATTTTGTCAACTAAAGCTGAGACTTTTGTTATCGCAGTCGTTGCAAAAAAAAAATCACGACAGTGTAACTTGGTGTGGTACAGTATTGTGCCCCCTGAAAACGAACTTGCAGGCGAACTTGTTTTGTTGGCAATATTAAAACGCCTCTTCCTTCGGGGCCTTGCTTAGCCAGGATTGTTAGCCGCAAGTTAATTGGCTAACGTTAGCTAACCAAAGTCATTTGCTAGCTTGCTAACAACTACCTGTTGATCCGTGTTTAATTAGTATATATTTATTAAATGCACGATTGGCGAATTGTCAGTTTTGTGCAACAAATTGTTTACCAAGGTAACCGTGTGTTCACACCGGGGTGTAAGCCAACTTTCACAAGTAAAGCGATCGTGCTAGGTTAACATTTTAGATTGTTTTCTAACTAGTTAACGTTAGACGAATTGGCTAGCTAGGTAGCTCACTAGTCTTTCGCTACCTGCATTAACCCACGTCGTGATCAACCTCGTGGCTCTGGTTTGGGGTGTGAAACAGCCGCAGCCACCGAACTGTCACTTGCTAAATGGCGCACAACATGTTCTCGACTAAGCAGGGAATGATGTCATCCTGCGTAGCGCGGTTGTGAATGTGAATATGGGCGTTTTGTTTTTTCGTCAAATAACGAAGCTTCACGAGGATGTTCGCTGTTGCTACTAGGTGAACAAATAAGGTTACAGATGACAATATAAATGGACCAAACAATTACATTATAATTTACGACGTCTGAGTGAGTAGACTAGTGTTACTCGCCTATACATTGTCATGATTAGTAGTGTAGACTGATCTAGTTATAAAACATGTACAAGTAAAATAGGAGGCCCCTGTATTTTGTTAGCAGTTTCCAACCTAGTTGCACCAGTCAGAAGCAAAGTCAAAAAATGGAAACCCAAGAGAAGAAGAGACAGGTGCATGCACCAACGTGCTTTCAGCTGCTGGGGGTGCATGGTGTAGGGGTGGGAGTCTATTTTGGTCAACAGTGGGAGGGACTTGTCAGACCAGTCTCAGGGCATGTTTTCATCTGCTGTGTACTGGCATGGTGGATAATACAAAGCTCAACCTCAGGTTATCTGTTTATGAAGAAGTTTGCATGTTATTTCAATTCTCTCCATATTTTAATAATGTGTCCTTACACTCCAGTTCAGCACGTCAGACCTGCTCTCTTTTGGAGACTGGTCTTGAGGAAAGCTCTAACTGTAGTCTCTATTACACCCCTCTATTTTGGCTAGAAAATGTATGCAGAAAATTACTCGTTTTATTAGGGGATCACTTACTAACTCTCCTCCTCTGTTCTGTCCTACACCAGGACCTGGTCCCAGGAGGATGGGTCCCAGGCGTGAGGGTCAGGGCCCAGCTGGGGGTCCACCCCGTGAGGGCCAGGGCGAGGGCCGCCCCCCTACAGACAGACCCCCCCGGACAGACAGGCGGCCACCACGCCGTTTCGAGAGGCCCCCCGGCGGAGAAGATAAGCCAGCCGAGGGAGGAGAGTTCTCTGTGGAGAAGTAAGTACTGGGTAGAGCAGGGCTGCGTTCAGTTGGCACCAACAGGAGATTTTTTTTTTTTAAGGAGTGAAAGGAAGCGGTACTAACCCCAACAATAACACTACTCAGATCTGTGTGAGTGCAGGCCCTTGTTCCAGCCAAGCAGTAACCCATCTGATTTCACAAATAAACTGATGTTAGTCCTCATTTAACAGTAGAACTGCTGGGCCTCGAGGGACCCCCCCCCCCCTCAAGCTAATGAGCAGTAATTCTGACTGCAAAATTCTAACATTGTAATTAATACATTTCATATATGCTATCACAAAAATAATAATGTGGTTATGTTTATGAAGGTCTTGGGTAACATTAGAATACGATTTTTTTTATTTAAAATAACACAATAGCATTTTAATTAGTTTGTTATTATAGGGTATATGTAAAAACACTAAACACATTCAAGCGTTCAATCCATTTTATTTGTGGAGTGCCTTTGTTACAACTATGAAACAGAAGGCCTATGTGTTGGAACGAGGTAACAGCTTGTTTTTATAACGACAAAATACAAAAAATCTCCCGGCCACCTGTACCCAGGGTCATCAAGCTGCATGGTCTAATGAAAACATCAGTAGCCTAAACATAAGTGCCAAGTGGGCTTGATAAATAGTGAAAATTGCCACAAAGCAATAATGGCATTATAATAACTTTGTCAATGTGACAGCAGTCATAAATGGTAAATTATTGTCAGCTTGCGCTTACATGGTGTGCGTCTTCACACAATGGCATCAGTTGGAGCATGTTCATGTCACATAAACAACTAAACGTTGCTGATATTGTTTTTTTGCTTGTGATGTAGGGTCTACTCTCAGTGAAGACATTTTGTGCTGGTTATCGGCAAGTAGCATTGTCACCGACTTGTTCTATCTAAACGGTGTTGTCCCTTCCTCTCCTGTCTCACCGTTTCATTTGGTGGTGGCATTGGCACCTTCTCAGTGCGCACGTTCTGTTTTTTTTGCGCTTAGACCTCGGAAGTGTAGGTTCAGGCTGAGGCTCAGAATCAGAAGAATAATCATCAGAGATGTCATGATTCATTTCTTCCCTACCATCTGAGTTGTTTTCGTTCAGATTCTGTAGCAACGCTAACACAGCATGTGCATCCATTCGTCTTGGTCCATTACGCACGCTTTCACTGTGTACTCCAAGTAGGCCAGAGTAGATTGATAAGACTGCTTGGATTTGATGGACTGATACAGTTGAAGTCGGAAGTTTACATACCGGTACACCTTAGCCAAATACATTTAAACTCAGTTTTTTCACAATTCCTGACATTTAATCCTAGTTAGGAACACCACTTTATTTTAAGAGTGTGAAATGTCAGAATAATAGTAGAGGGATTTTATTTCAGCTTTTATTTCTTTCATCACATTCCCAGTGGGTCAGAAGTTTACATACTCAATTTGTATTTGGTAGCATTGCCTTTAAATTGTTTAACTTAAATGTTTTGGGTAGCCTTCCACAAGCTTCCCACAATAAGTTGGGTGAATTTTGGCCCATTCCTCCTGACAGAGCTGGTGTAACGGAGTCAGGTTTGTAGGCCTCCTTGCTCGCACACGCTTTTTCAGTTCTGCCCACAACATTTCTATAGGATTGAGGTCGGGGCTTTGTGATGGCCACTCCAATACCTTGACTTTGTTGTCCTTAAGCCATTTTGCCACAACTTTGGAAGTATGCATTGTCCATTTGGGAGACCCATTTGCGACCAAGCTTTAACGTCCTGACTGATGTCTTGAGATGTTGCTTCAATATATCCACATAATTTTCCTTCCTCATGATGCCATCTATTTTGTGAAGCGCCCTCCTGCAGCAAAGCACCCCCACAGCATGATGCTGCCACCCCCGTGCTTCACGGTTGGGATGGTGTTCTTCGGCTTGCAAGCTACTCCCTTTTCCTCCAAACGTAACAGTGGTCATTATGGTCGAACAGTTCTATTTTCGTTTCATCAGATCAGAGGACATTTATAAAAAATAAAAGGTACGATCTTTGTCCGCATGTGCAGTTGCAAACTGTAGTCTGGCTTTTTTATGGTGGTTTTGGAGCAGTGGCCTTTCAGGTTATGTCGATATAGGACTTGTTTTACTGTGGATATGGGTACTTTTGAACCTGTTTCCTCCAGCATCTTCACAAGGTCCTTTGCGGTTGTTCTGGGATTGATTTGCACTTTTCGCACCAAAGTACGTTCATCTCTAGGAGACAGAACGCGTCTCCTTCCTGAGCGGTATGACGGCTGCGTGGTCCTATGGTGTTTATACTTGCGTACTATTGTTTGTACAGATGAACGTGGTACCTTCAGGCGTTTGGAAATTGCTCCCAAGGATGAACCAGACTTGCGGAGGTCTACAATTGTTTTTCAGAGGTCTTGGCTGATATCTTTTGATTTTCCCATGATGTCAAGCAAAGAGGCACTGTGTTTGAAGGTATGCCTTGAAATGCAGTGGGGGAAGTATTTAGTCAGCCACCAATTGTGCAAGTTCTCCCACTTAAAAAGATGAGAGACCTGTAATTTTCATCATAAGTACACGTCAACTATGACAGACAAAATGAGAATTTTTTTCTCCAGAAAATCACATTGTAGGATTTTTAATGAATTTATTTGCAAATTATGTTGGAAAATAAGTATTTGGTCACCTACAAACAAGATTTCTGTCTCTCACAGACCTGTAACTTCTTCTTTAAGAGGCTCCTCTGTCCTCCAGGGGGCATGACTTTAAAAATGGCAGAGTAATACATTTTTAAAAAATCATGAGCAGTCCAAATGACTGCTTTAGCGGTTCTAGTGTTAAGACTTTGATACAAAAGACTGAACCCACACTGGCCTTCTAATGTAGGACTTTCTCACTTTAAAATGTAAACTAACCAGTCAACAAAAACAACCCCCTTCTCTATTTGACAGGAATATTTCCCCTCAGGATGTCAGAGGTAACCCAACCGCACCTTAATTATGGGTTCCACTCCACCACTACTGTTAAGTCACGCTACCTTCACTGATGGTTTTCAACTTTACCATGCCACTTAGCTTAAACTGTAACTGCACAGCAGGGTGTGTATGTAAAGTGTGGTGGTAAACATATAAAACCCGGTTTTGATGCATTTCAAATACGCCTTTCCTTTGTGGAAAGAGTTGCTGGTCGATCATGAATAGCCAGGTGAACGTTTTTTTAAACTCACAATTCAACAGTGATTACTCTAAAGGTAGAGTCCTGCATCGTGTCGGAGACCGATGGTTCCCCGCCGGTGAGCCGCAAAAATATCAGCCGGCGGGTGGAATGAATGTTCTTTCAACCCGTGGGTCGGGTCGTGGTTCAGAACAATTACATTGTGGGCTGGAAACATTTTAAAGCAAGATAATAAACTTTTTTTAAACCCAGGAGCTTATTGTGTTGCTAATTCCATTCTGTGACCGGCGAGGCAGCCATAAGGCTACCACCTACGCACGCGTTGTGTGTGTGTGTGTGTGGAGCCGGGAACTGTCCCTTTATTTGTGTGGTGCCAAAACGTTCTACTGTCCACACGCAGAGCTCATGTTCCCTCTCCTCACGTGAGAATACGACACGTTGCCAAGTTTACTTTCCCTGGATAGCCTAGCTCACGCAAAAATGGCTAGCGTAGGCCTAACTGGAGACATAAAAGAAAGGTTATGATAAGGGAATAGGCTACAACACCATCGTGGTAACAGTTGCTGCGCGAGTGAAATCCCCAATTTGGAAGGATAACAATGTGGTAGATACATAGCCTGCAAAGTGCAAGCAGGTAGGCCTATTTGTTTGTGATAATTCAGTTATTTATTACATTAATTCGTTCATTAGACCATATGCAGGCCTATAACGTAATCGATTCTGGGAATGGTTTAATTAGGCCTGAACTATTTGATTGTCTAAACAATTTTTTATTTAAAGGTATTGTTTTGTAAGCTATAGGCTTTCATTATAGGTAAGAAGGCTAATTAGAAGGCTATTTTTTTCTCAGTGGTTTGAGTGACTCATTGATTATGGTTAATTCATGGTATGGTTTCCGTTTATCCAAATGTTTAGTCATGCAGGGAAGTGGAATAGTAATAATAGCCTAATAATAAAGCCTACTACTCTGGAGTCATAAAAACAATTAAATACATTGATGTTATATGGCGGGTAACGGATCGGCTCTTGGAACAATTCTATCTATCCGGGTGGGTCGGGTTGCAGAGAAAAATCTTTCCTGATATCGGGTGGGGCTCGGATTTCATGTGGCAGGGGCGGGTGCTGCTCCAAAAAACGGAACCGTGCAGGACTCTACTCTAAGGAAAGACTAGTTCTGTATGGCTGTGGCATAACACTGTTTCAGTGTAGTTCACAGTATTGGTGATTTTTCACACGTGTTTTGGGTCCTCATTGTACCACTTAATGTTTATCTTCCATTAGTCGTGTACTGGGGTCTGTTCGTGAGGATGTCGGCTCTATTCGTTACATTTCTATGTGCAATGTTTCACCTCACTGAATGCACATCACCTGTTCCTTCCTGTGAAGCAGCCTGCTGATTGGTCGGTTTCCTTGTCTGTTTCCCCAGGCCCATTGGTGATAGGCCGATGAGAGGACGTGGTGGTGGCCGAGGTGGTGTCCGTGGCGGCAGGGGCCGGGGCATGGGCAGGAGCGACGGCTTCGACGCCCGAGGAAAGCGTGAATTCGACAGACACAGTGGCAGTGATCGGTCGTACGTCTTCTGTGTCATGTTGTGAATTATGTAGCTAGCTAGCAAACTCCAGGATGGATAAGTCATATCTTATTATTAGGCAGATTTCCTACTCCAGTTCTAAATGGCATGCTCAATGTAGAATCTCTATTCTAACTAGGTTTTTAGTCCAGATTATGACTAACCCTGGACTGAAAATAATTTTCTGCAGAGATTATCCATTGAGATTGCTTTGTAGTCCAAGACTAGGCTTAATCTGTGTCTGGGAAACTGGTGCTAGAAGTATAAGAACAAATTATAAAAATAAAAAAATCCTTCCCGGTAGCCTCATTGAGATAAACTAGGTTTTTTGCTGGAGAGACTATTGAAGTGAAGCTGTGAGCTAAAGCCCATGTCGTTTCAGCAGCCAGAAAGGTGAGGAGAAACGTGGAGGAAGTGGATCTCACAACTGGGGCACCGTCAAGGATGAGATGGGGTGAGTAGCACTGCCGACCTAGCACAACAACACATTTTCTCTGTAGACTTTCTCGAAAAGGCTGTCTGCAAACCACAAGGAAGGGTTTTGATTTACCTTGTGCAGTTGTGTGTAAACTAAGTCAACTTGTTGATTCAAGACCCCTGGTCACTATACTGTCCTGGTCACCTGTCAACATACTGAATGTATGAGAGCTAAACTAGTTTTTTTCCTCTCCACAGCGAGCACGACCAATCGAACGTGACCGAGGAGACCCCCGAGGGAGAGGAGCCTCGGCCCGCTGACTCTGAGAACAAGTGAGTTGAGGGCTGAGCCTTAAACCATTTCTCCCTCTCCTGCCCAAAGTGTGCACTCGTTCACTCCCTCTCAGGGATTTAAAAGCGTGGTTTGGATGGCTTCTCCACCATATTTCTCATACTCTCCAGCCAGTTGTGTGTTCTTACAGTTCTGTTTTCTGCTCTGTGTGTTGTAGGGAGAACGAGGTTGGTGAACCTAAGGAAGTGGAACCCAAGGAGATGACTCTGGATGAATGGAAGGCCCAGCAGGACAAGGAGAAAACCAAGGTGGAGTTCAACATCCGCAAGGCCAACGAGGGAGCCGACAGCCTGTGGAAGAAAGGATACGTGCTGCACAAGTCCAAGGACGTGAGTAGATTGTCAAAACCACAATACTGACTTAGCCTCCATTTTGTTTTCCATAACCTCCTATGTTTTCATCCCTCTCCAATAAAGGAGAAGAAAGCTGATGCTCTTATTGAAGCTGCGGTGGAGGCTGAGGCCGTTGCTCCTAAGGTGAGTATCCCATCCAACAGACGCGCTCACACACTCTCCACATAAACATTAAAGGATATTTTTCTGCCTACCAATGGAACTCAAGGATAGCAGTTGGAAGGAAGTTGAAGGTAGTTTTGCAAGCTATTGCTAACTAGCGTTAGCACAATGACTGGAATTTCACAGAAACAGCTAGCATGCTTGGATTATAACTCTTATCTAAATGATAGGAGTGCACATCTGTGTCGCTCCCTCTGAACTGACTGCCATCCGGTGACCGAATAACACAGTTTCTCTGCAACAATAAATCCATAGCACTTACAGTACAATAAAACATGTACAAATTCTTAGCTCTTTATGAACTCTTGAAACAATCCAAACATAAGAATTTAATTGACACAGTAACATTCATTTCGTCGATTTTTACGTTTTCATCCGTCTTCACACCTCCAACGGTGTCCGTGCTTCCAGGGTTCTGTGGGAACATCTCGCCTCGGAGAAAGCCACAGATAAGGTGTGTTTGACCCCTGTGATAGCCCACAGATAGTCAGGCATCCAAACAATATCATAAATGGTGATTGAGTCATCATGCTGGGCTTCAGTATCTTCATCACTGGCCTTCGTCGTTCACATTTGTTCACTCTCAATTTTTAGACTACACATGCAGTGACTTTAAAATTGTATTCATGAGTTCATCCGAGTCTGGTTAAGTATAAAAAGGGATTGATTGCCAAAATCTTGCGCTATCCCTTTAAAGCAGAACTTGCCAGAACGATTGTCAGTCTGCACAGTAAGGGGCCGTTCGCTTGCTGTCGGCTAGGTGGTTATAGGGACCACCTGCCGGTGGGCGACTGACAGCTGTCATTTTCGCCTATTTCTATGTGTAGAATTGGTTTGCAAATTACAGCCAGCACTCTGTTCAGAGGTGGCTCAGGCGTGTGTTCTGTCATTGATGACGTTCTCTCTCCCCCCCGGTCTCTCAGGCAGAGGACGATCACCACTTCCGGAAGCCGGCCAATGACATCACAGCCCAACTGGAGATAAACTTTGGGGACCTTGGTCGTCCAAGCCGTGGTCGTGGTGGGCCCCGTGGCGGCAGGGGGGGCCGTGGGCGCGGAGAGGGCAGAGGAGAGTTCCGTGGAGAGTTCCGTGAGCGTGAGCCCAGAGAGCCCCGCGAGCGTGATGGTGGAGCCCCCACCAGGCCGACTCGCGGAGGACGCACTGACAGGGTAAATAATACTAATTACTACTAGTCTTATGGCTGCTGTGGAAAGGATTTATGAGATTAAAAGGAATTTGGATTCTTTAAGTACAACAGACATGGTCATCATTTCACTGTATATGTCTGATCAATCTCGTTTCCTCTTGTTTTCCCAACCCTCTAACCCTCCTCTCAGCCAAGTGGGGTGATTGTGCCCAACGTGGATGATCCAGAGGCCTTCCCGGCCCTGGCCTAAGATGGAGCGGCTGCCCCATAGGCCCCCAGGCAGACCCCTAGGCCCCTCTACGAGGCTTGCATGTTTCTGGATCCTTGAGCAAAAATGATATGATGGAGATGACTGTCATCGCCCATGACACTTGCATCTGAGGACTGAATTTTACCAGTTTTGGAAAAACAGAAAAAAAACAGGAAAAATAAAAAAAACTAAGAAAAAAGAAAAGGACTTGTTGCTACTTCCGGAGGTTTTGTACTTAGAAACAAGGTAGCAGGGACGTTTTCATACGGTATTTTTTTCAGAGATTATGCGTTCTTCGTGAATACTTTTTTGTATTGCTGCTTGAAAATATGCATTTCCAAATATAAGGTATGAGAAGAGTTATTCTTTGAGCTTGTGGTGGCCCATAGCTTGCTAGGCTGTGCAGGGATGGAACCCAACCCAACTAGCTCTTACCATACTGGGTATTTCTGAAGAGGTTACTGCATCATCACTCAGTGAGATTTTGACTGCTTTAGTTCTGGGGTTTTGTGAATTATATAATTTTTTAAGTAAGGCCTAGACCTCTGATGTAGGCCTGTAAAAGTAAACTATTTTCATGGTAAGAGATCTTCGAGTGAGATTGTATTATTTCTGATGGTGCAGATAGGGACATTCGTTGATCTAGTGATTGTACCTACACTCAACAAATTGTTAAAATGGAGCCTAAATCACTTCTGTATTAAAAGGTATTTTGTATAGAAAAGAGCTTCCAAATGACTCAATAGATCACTTGCACGGGGAAGGAATACTTCAATTATTTAAAATGTATCACCTGACATCTTTGGCTCGTGTGGCTCTAAAGGTGAACATCTCCCACTGTACTGTTTCATTTACACACTCTTGGGCTGTGTCTCAATGGTGTACAGTGGCTTCCTCTCCTTGTTTCCTCTATACTGCACTTAGCTGGAAACACAGTTGACATTTAGTTCAGGTCCGAGGAAAGGAGAGGAAGCCAATTTTAGACTATTGAGCTGCAGCCTTGGTCCTTTGGAAGCCCTCAGACCTTCTCGCACTGTTTAAACACTCCACTCCAGGGCAGTGTTCAGCAGGGCACCGCGTCACGCAAAGTTCAAATAGAAATATACTTAATATAGAACAGATGTGCTCCTCTGAAATGTAGAGGAAGTCATGTCTGCTCTGCTCATGGCATCGATCTTCAACGCTCTGTACATCGTACCCTGCTGAACAGGGCCCAGTATACTGATACCATTGTGAACCTGCTCCTGCAGTATTTCCTGTGGTGGTTGAATATCCTCCATTTTGATTTTACCTTTGGTTCCCTACTGCGGCACTACTGCGTAATTGCTCTGAAATAAATACAGTTATGTGTGGATCAGCAAAGTGCTCTATAGATGTGTGAACTCTAACCCTGCTATTATAGACCTCTGTCGGTAAATAAAGGTTGATTCATTTTTGCATTGTTGTTGACTTAAATTCCGCCACATGTATCGATACAGAATCACACACAAAATAAGCTGTGTTTTATGATTCAATTCACAGAAAATTGTGCCATTTTGTGGGTTGGTTGCTTGCCACCAACAACATGGTAAAGTCTGAAAATGTATGTTCCAATGCTGTGTTATGGTAGTTTGGCTGATACCAAACTAAGTCCTAAAACCAAATTGGAAGTCCTGACTCAGTGTACCATGTGGGTTGCGGTCAGCCAGGCTAGTTTAATGGTGCACTGGTTCCTGAGTATAGTGGAATTAAGAAATTAAACAGGGCTGATTCACTTAATTCTGATTACTGAAATTCTAGCTCCCTAACCATGTAATTTGGTTGTGTGGTTTTATAGCTCAGATCTTTCTCTGCACGATCTATGTTAACCTCTACAGGATCGTTGTCCCGTATACGGGGCGGTTAAGCTAACGTGCACTAATGTGATTAGCATGACTACGGTAAGTAACAGCAAACTTTCCAGGACATAGACGTCTTATATGGGCAGAAAGCTTAAATTCTTGTTAATCTAACTGCACTGTCCAATTTACAGTAGCTGTTACAGTGAAAGAATACCATGCTATTGTTTGAGGAGAGTGCACAACAAAAAACGTATCACAGCAACTGGTTTGATACATTCACCTCTGAAGGTAAATAATGTACTTACATTCAGTAATCTTGCTCTGATTTGTCATCCTAAGGGTCCCAGAGATAAAATGTAGCATAGTTTTGTTTGATAAAATCAATTTTATATTCAAATGCATTTCAAAGATGACGGAACAAAAACGTTTTTTTGTATTATCTTTTACCAGATCTGTGTCATTCTGAACATGGATGTTGACAGTGACACTGCGTAGAAGTACCTTTTAATTTCAACAATTCTGCGCTGTTAGATCTCATTCTCTATCTCTATATTTTTATCTCATAAAAGGGAACTGCTGCTTAGACTTGCTGGCATCACTAGGTGAGTTCCTAATAAAGATCTACAGAGCGGGGCATGAAGAAGTATTAATCGTCTCAGGAACCACATCAGGCCTGAGCAGAATTTACTGGCATACACTCCCCCAAAATGTCTGGTTTCGGTGAGAGTGAGAATTTCTGTCTATCCATGAGAATGTAAGACGTTGCGGAGCCTGATCGAACTTGTCATATTCAGGAGGCTGAAAACAATCTTGTTTTCTTTTAGTTATAATAGGTCAGAGAAGTGGTCCTCATCTCTATAGACTGAATATCCTGCTGCTATGGGCTGGGCTCATAGATTTAGCTATATGTACAGACAGGTCCATAAATATTTGGACATTGACCAAGTTATTATTATTTTAGCAGTCTACCACAGCATATTGGAGTTGAAATTAAATTATGAATATGAGCTGAAAGTGCAGACTTTCAGCTCTAATTTTAGGGTATTTACCATCATTAGGCTGAACAATCTAAACAAACCCATCAGAGCGATAGCAAAAACATTAGGTGTGGCCAAATCAACTATTTGGTACATTCTTTAAAATAAAGAATGCACTGGTGAGCTCAGGAACACCAAAAGGCCCAGAAGACCACGGAAAACAACTGTGGTGGATGACAGAATAATTATTTCCCTGGTGAAGAAAAACCTCTTCACAACAGTTGGCCAGATCAAGAACACCCTCCAGGAGGTAGGCATATCTGTGTCAAAGTCAACAATCAACAGAACACTTCACCAGAGTAAATACAGAGGGTTTACCACAAGATGTAAACCATTGGTATGCCTCAAAAACAGGAAGACCAGATTAGAGTTTGCCAAAAAAACATCTAAAAAAGCATGTACAGTTCTGGAACAACATCCTATGGACAGATGAGACAAAGATCAACTTGTACCAGAATGATGAGAAGAGTATGGAGAAGGGAAGGAACTGCTCATGATCCGAAACATACCACCTCATCTGTGAAGCATGGTGGAGTTAGTGTTATGGCGTGGGCATGTATTGCTGCCAATGGATGGAAATGGTTCCCTTGAGGATGAATTCTGAAGTGTTTAGGGCTATATTATCTGCTCAGATTCAGCCAAATGCTTCAAAACTCATTGGACGGCGCTTCACGGTGCAGATGGACAATGACCCGAAGCACACTGCGAAAGCAACCCAACACTTTTTTTTAAGGCAAAGAAGTGAAATGTTCTGCAATGGCCAAGTCAATCACCTGACCTGAATCCAATTGAGCATGCATCAAATCAAATTTATTTTCCACATGCGCCGAATACAATGAAATGCTTACTTACAAGCCCATAACCAACAATGCAGTTTACACACATAATAGTACAATTGGTTAGAGGGCTGTAAAACGGCTGCCATCTTCTTCGGCGCCATTCTGTCTGCATTTCACTTGCTGAAGGCAAAAACAAGCAGGAACTGAAGACAGCTGTAGTAAAGGCCTGGCAGAGCATAACCAGGAAAGAAACCCATCATCTGGTGATGTCTAAGGGTTCCAGACTTCAGACAGTCATTAACTGCAAAAGATTTGCAACCAAGTATTAAAACTCACAATTTAATTTATGATTATGTTAGTTCGTCCAATTACTTTTGAGCCCCTAAAATTGGGGGGCGATGTATAAAAATGGTTGTAATTCCTACACGGTTCATAAAATAATTTTGACAAAACCCTTAGATGAAAGTCTACACTTAAAGCACATCTTGATTGTTTCCTTTCAAATCCATTGTGGTGGTGTACAGAGACAAAATGATGCAAATTGTGTCACTGTCCAAATACTTATGGACCTGACTGTAAGTACAGTATGATACCCACGGGATGGGATTGATGTTATGATTGTTATCCCTTTATATGGGGAGGGGGCTGTGGGCCTACAATCATCAATATATTTTACATGTACACTATGTATACAAGAGTATGTGGACACCCCTTCAAATTAGCGGATTCGGCTATTTCAGCCACACCCGTTGCTGACGGGTGTATAAGATTGAGCACACAGCCTCCACTTCTGGGAAGGCTTTCTACTAGATGTTGGAACATTGCTGCGGGTACTTGCTTCGATTCAGCCACAAGAGCATTAGAGGTCGGGCACTGATGTTGGGCGATTAGGCCTGGCTCGCAGTCGGTGTTCCAATTCATCCCAAAGGTGTTCGATGGGGTTGAGGTCAGGGCTCTGTGCAAGCCAGTCAAGTTCTTCCACACCGATCTCGACCTACCATTTCTGTATGGACCTCCTTTGTGCACGGGGGCATTGTCATGCTGAAACAGGAAAGGGCCTTCCCCAAACTGTTGCCACAAAGTTCAAAATTCAATTGGTCACATACACATATTTAGCAGATGTTATTGCGGGTGTAGCGAAATGCTTGTGTTCCTAGCTCCAACAGCGCAGTAGTATCTAACAATTCACAACAATACACGAATCTAAAAGTAAAATAATGGAATTAAGAAATATATAAATATTAGGACGAGCAATGTCGGAGTGGCATTGACTAACTACAGTAGAATAGAATACAGTATATACATATGAGATGAGTAATACAGTGGGGGAAAAAAGTATTTAGTCAGCCATCAATTGTGCAAGTTCTCCCACTTAAAAAGATGAGAGAGGCCTGTAATTTTCATCATAGGTACACGTCAACTATGACAGACAAATTGAGGAAAAAAATTCCAGAAAATCACATTGTAGGATTTTTAATGATTTTATTTGCAAATTATGGTGGAAAATAAGTATTTGGTCACCTACAAACAAGCAAGATTTCTGGCTCTCACAGACCTGTAACTTCTTCTTTAAGAGGCTCCTCTGTCCTCCACTCGTTACCTGTATGAATGGCACCTGTTTGAACTTGTTATCAGTATAAAAGACACCTGTCCACAACCTCAAACAGTCACACTCCAAACTCCACTATGGCCAAGACCAAAGAGCTGTCAAAGGACACCAGAAACAAAATTGTAGACCTGCACCAGGCTGAGAAGACTGAATCTGCAATAGGTAAGCAGCTTGGTTTGAAGAAATCAACTGTGGGAGCAATTATTAGGAAATGGAAGACATACAAGACCACTGATAATCTCCCTCGATCTGGGGCTCCACGCAAGTTCTCACCCCGTGGGGTCAAAATGATCACAAGAACGGTGAGCAAAAATCCCAGAACCACACGGGGGGACCTAGTGAATGACCTGCAGAGAGCTGGGACCAAAGTAACAAAACCTACCATCAGTAACACACTACGCCGCCAGGGACTCAAATCCTGCAGTGACAGACGTGTCCCCCTGCTTAAGCCAGTACATGTCCAGGCCCGTCTGAAGTTTGCTAGAGTGCATTTGGATGATCCAGAAGAGGATTGGGAGAATGTCATATGGTCAGATGAAACCAAAATAGAACTTTTTGGTAAAAACTCAACTCGTCGTGTTTGGAGGACAAAGAATGCTGAGTTGCATCTAAAGAACACCATACCTACTGTGAAGCATGGGGGTGGAAACATCATGCTTTGGGGCTGTTTTTCTGCAAAGGGACCAGGACGACTGATCCGTGTAAAGGAAAGAATGAATGGGGCCATGTATCGTGAGATTTTGAGTGAAAACCTCCTTCCATCAGCAAGGGCATTGAAGATGAAACCTGGCTGGGTCTTTCAGCATGACAATGATCCCAAACACACCGCCCGGGCAACGAAGGAGTGGCTTCGTAAGAAGCATTTCAAGGTCCTGGAGTGGCCTAGCCAGTCTCCAGATCTCAACCCCATAGAAAATCTTTGGAGGGAGTTGAAAGTCCGTGTTGCCCAGCGACAGCCCCAAAACATCACTGCTCTAGAGGAGATCTGCATGGAGGAATGGGCCAAAATACCAGCAACAGTGTGTGAAAACCTTGTGAAGACTTACAGAAAACGTTTGACCTGTGTCATTGCCAACAAAGGGTATATAACAAAGTATTGAGAAACTTTTGTTATTGACCAAATACTTATTTTCCACCATAATTTGCAAATAAATTCATTAAAAATCCTACAATGTGATTTTATGGATTTTTTTTCTTCTCATTTTGTCTGTCATAGTTGACGTGTACCTATGATGAAAATTACAGGCCTCTCTCATCTTTTTAAGTGGGAGAACTTGCACAATTGGTGGCTGACTAAATACTTTTTTTCTCCACTGTATGTAAACATTATTAACGTGACTAGTGTTCCATTATTTAAAGTGGCCAGTGATTCCATGGCTATATAGGGCAGCAGCCTCTAAGGTGCAGGTTTGAGTAGCCGTGTGGTACCCGGCTAGTGATGGAAATGTAACAGTCTGATGGCTTTGAGATAGTGGCTTGCAAAAGTATTCACCTCCCTTGGTATTTTTCCTATTTTGTTGCCTTACAACCTGGAATTAAAATGGATTTTTGGGGGGTTTGTATCATTTGATTTACACAACATGCCTACGAAATTTTAAGATGCAAAATATGTTTTCTTGTGAAACAAACAAGACATAAGACAAAAAAACAGAAAACTTGAGCATGCATAACTATTCAACCCCCCAAAGTCAATACTTTGTAGAGCCACCTTTTGCAGCAATTACAGCTGCAAGTCTCTTGGGGTATGTCTCTATACGCTTTGCACATCTAGCCACTGGGATTTTTGCCCATTCTTCAAGGCAAAACTGCTCCAGCTCCTTCAAGTTGGATGGGTTCCGCTGGTGTACAGAAATCTTTAAGTCATACCACAGATTCTCAATTGGATTGAGGTCTGGGCTTTGACTAGGCCATTCCAATACATTTAAATGTTTCCCTTTAAACCACTCAAGTGTTGCTTTAGCAGTATGCTTAGGGGCATTGTCCTGCTGGAAGGTGAACCTCCGTCCCAGTCTCAAATCTCTGGAAGGCTGAAACAGGTTTCCCTCAAGAAATTCCCTGTATTTAGCGCCATCCATCATTCCTTCAATTCTGACCAGTTTCCCAGTCCCTGCCGATGAAAAACATCCCCACAGCATGATGCTGCCACCACCATGCTTCACTGTGGGGATGGTGTTCTCGGGGTGATGAGAGGTGTTGGGTTTGCGCCAGACATAGCATTTTCCTTGATGGTCAAAAAGACCAGAGTACCTTCTTCCATATGTTTGGGGAGACTCCCACATGCCTTTTGGCAAACACCAAACGTGTTTGTTTATTTTTTTCTTTAAGCAATGGCTTTTTTCTGTCCACGCTTCCGTAAAGCCCAGCTCTGTGGAGTGTACGGCTTAAAGTGGTCCTATGGACAGATACTCCAATCTCCGCTGTGGAGCTTTGCAGCTCCTTCAGGGTTATCTTTGGTGTCTGTTGCCTCTCTGATTAATGCCCTCCTTGCCTGGTCCGTGAGTTTTGGTGGGCGGTCTTCTCTTGGCAGGTTTGTTGTGGTGCCATATTCTTTCCATTTTTTAATAATAGATTTAATGGTGCTCTGTGGGATGTTCAAAGTTTCTGATATTTTTTTATAACCCAACCCTGATCTGTACTTCTCCACAACTTTGTCCCTGACATGTTTGGAGAGCTCCTTGGTCTTCATGGTGCCGCTTGCTTGCTGGTGCCCCTTGCTTAGTGGTGTTGCAGACTCTGGGGCCTTTCAAAATAGATGGTCTTTCACTTCACCAATTTTGACTATTTTGTGTATGTCCATTACATGAAATCCAAATAAAAATCAATTTAAATTACAGGTTGTAATGCAACAAAATAGGAAAAACGCCAAGGGGGATGAATACTTTTGCAAGGCACTGTAGAAGCTGTTTTTCAGTCTCTCTGTCCCAGCTTTGATGCACCTTTACTGACCTCGATGATAGCGGGGTGAACAGGCCGTGGCTCGGGTGGTTGATATCCTTGATGATCTTTTTGGCCTTCTTGTAACATCAGGTGCTGTAGGTGTCCTGGAGGGCAGGCAGTGTGCCCCCGGTGATGCGTTGGGAAGACCGTACCACCCTCTGGAGAGCCCTGCGGTTGCGGACGGTGCAGTTGCTGTACCAGGCGGTGATACAGCCCGACAGGATGCTCTCAATTGTGCATCTGTAAAAGTTTGTGAGGGTTTTAGGTGCCAAGCCAAATTTCTTCAGGCTCCTGAGGTTGAAGAGGCGCTGTTGCGCCTTCTTCACCACACTGTCTGTGTGGGTGGACCATTTCAGTTTGTCAGTGATGTGTACGCCGGGGAACTTGAAGCTTTCCACCTTCTCCACTGCGGTCATAGAGAACAGGCTAGCCTACTCTGGTGAATGCTGTTTGTTTAATAAAGTTAGATTAAAGCTGAGAAATTGGTGTCCGTGGTGGAAAAGTTTGTTAAAGCCTGGTGTAGTTGATGGCATTGCATCTTGCAAATAAATATGAAAGGGACATTGCATACTTGTATCTGGGAAACTGCATGGGAATCTTCCTTAGTCTTCTCTGCTGGACCATCTTTTAGGAAGGACTGGGACTACAATCAGATAATTAACAAAAACATGTATTACCGCTAGGTCTGAAGAAAACTTTATGCAGACATGAAATAAATGTTTGAATCAGAAATACCTCTCAAAGCACTTCCATACACCTTATCCACCACCAATGTGTAACACCCACTTGGTGATGCATAGCAACCATATTGTGCCAGAACGTTCACCACACATCAGCTATTAGGGTGGAGAGGTGAGGAGTGTTATGCACATTGGTGTTGTGTGCTCTGTTTGACTGTACTCCTCAATCTGAGTTTGTCTTAGCATAACCTTCCGCTATCTATGCCTGGCCATACTGTGATACCCTGCCATTAGATTTGGTCCTATAGCTCCTTTTTACACCCACCACTGTTCACTCTATGAGGAATTTAGTCTACAATTTCTGACAACAGACACCAAATAAACTGTATACACACTAATTTATGACACTTTCAATTGTAAATCCCCAATCTACCACTCTAAACTCCTCAAGTCAGTCTATAGTACTAATGTCATCATCCTTTGTGTCCCCACATCCCAATTGAATTATGTTTTCAAAAGCATTTATACACTCAGCTGCTACAGACCGGATCATACATCAACATGACTTAAGCCTCAATCAGTTTGTCTCCTTACCCCAATTCATCAACAGTGTGAATGAACCCATGCCACCGATTGGATGCTGGAAGACATCGGCCACAAGCTTGACCCAAGACAGTTTGACTGTAGAAAGGACAGGTCGACGACAGATGCCTTGGTCAGCCTCCTAGATATGTAAAATCCACTGATGCAAGCAAGACCATCTGCACTATAATAACAACAGATTTTGACAATGCCTTCAACAAAGTTGACCATACAGTGGTAACAATGTATGAAAAAAACAAAAAAACATGTATGCACTCACTAACTGTAAGCCGCTCTGGATAAGAGCGTCTGCTAAAATGACTAAAATGTAAAAAATTTAACAAAGTGCCTGATTCAGCTAGGAGTCAGAAAGTCCCTTATCCCCTGGGTCTGTAGCTTAGTCTCCAACAGGAAGCAGAGGGTGAGGTATTAAGGCACCCTCTCATCGTGGCAAGTTGCAACAGCTGACCTGTGGTGTGGCTTCTTAAGCCATTTATCTCCAACAGGAAGCAGAGGGTGAGGTATTAAGGCACCCTGTCATCGTGGCAAGTTGCAACAGCTGACCTGTGCAGTTTTCACATTGGCAGTTTGAAGTGACTCAAATCCATTTTTTTGCATATCCAATTCGAATCTGTTGTTTTTCCTGCGGTCTGAACAGCCAAAAATCGCATGGAATCTGATATTTCAAGCCACCTTCATAGGTGGTTTTAAGAGATACAAATCTGATTTCTGGGCATGTGACTTGTCTGAATGGTCAAATCTGATTTATTTGCCCTCAAGTGGTTTTTAGACTTATTTGGCATATCTTGTTGGTTGCTAGCTCCTCTGTTGACAGTTTGACAAGAACATGTGGTAGCTAACTAGCTTATTAATTGTTTACAAACAAATTAGTGAATGTGCTAGAAAGCTAAACAGCTACCTAGCTAGCTAGTTGACTGCCGTGGCTAGACAAAAAGGACTTGATTTGAAAGTTGATCTTTGTCATGTGTCTGATATTAACAGTGGGCTGTTGTGTTAGTTGTCGAACAAAGGACAGAGAAGAGCAGCCATATCTTGTCACCAGATGGCCTAGTCTTGCAGGAGTGCAATAACAGGACAACACCCACGCCCAAGGCCACAATCACCAGATCCTCCTCACCAGTTCCCTGGACACACACAAATATTTCATTTGCACGCACACTCATTCTCATGCCTCACGAGTTCTTTTGACACACACAGACATTTCACTGTGGACGCACACTCAAACTCCACTTCCTTCTACTGGTCGGGTGCCAAGGGCAAAGGACTCTGCCGTGCACCAATGGGGCATCTGCTCTGGACAGAGCAGACCCGCCTCCTACGCCTCGGGAACCAATCAAGGGACTAGAAGAAGGACCCCTTCCTTTATGTTACATTGTATAAAGTAATGCTGTAAACTCTGTTTAGACATCCCTTCTCAACTGTCTCCATAAGAGGCAATTGAATGGGTCCATGCATGTAGCTTGAGCAGTACCAGCTATCTCTGTTTAAATAAACTGCCTTTTGCTTAAGCAAATTCCTCTCTGTCTAGCGTCGTTGGTTTTGTACTTCCTCTCCTAATTATGTGTTCACCAACAAATTGGTAGCAGAGGATGGTTTCTAATTCGATCTAAAGAGTTGGTGCGAGAGGAAAAGGCAAATCATCGATCTAAAAACAGACGGAAGAGTGACCTGAAATCCAGGAGACATCAACTATTCGTCTTGCCTCAGGAACCTGATCAGAGCGCTCTTCTAAAAAGGTAAGCAGAGCCTGTTAAAACAAAATCTTGCACATTGTATTATAGACCAATACCAAATTTTGATCAGTAGTACTGAGCGTGAGTATGAATACTTGTTAAATAATTTCCATCCTAAATGATTTAAGGCATAAGTGAGATATCTGGTACTGTGATTTACGTATAAGTTTTCACATTTAAAAGGTCCTATTGTAGATAGGTTGTGTGGGGAGTGTGCTTTCACACGTATAAGTTTTCACATTTAAAAGGTCCTATTGTAGATAGGTTGTGTGGGGAGTGTGCTTTCACACGTATAAGTTTTCACATTTAAAAGGTCCTATTGTAGATAGGTTGTGTGAGGAGTGTGTTTTCACACGTATAAGTTTTCACATTTAAAAGGTCCTATTGTAGATAGGTTGTGTGGGGAGTGTGCTTTCACACGTATAAGTTTTTACATTTAAAAGGTCCTATTGTAGATAGGTTGTGTGAGGAGTGTGTTTTCACACGTATAAGTTTTCACATTTAAAAGGTCCTATAAGTTTTCACATTTAAAAGGTGTTGCTAACATTTATGACAGCAAATTTACAAAAAATAATAATACTGCATTTTAGTCTTTTGAGCTTCTATCATGAAATCTATGCAGCCTACTCAATCACTTTTTATAGCCACTGTTTACAGGCCTCCTGGGCTGTATATAGCGTTCCTCACTCAGTTCCCTCAATTCCTATTGGACCTTGTAGTCATGGCAGATAATATTCACATTTTTGGTGACTTTAATATTCACATGGAAAAGTCCACAGACCCACTCCAAAAGGCTTTCGGAGCCATCATCGACTCAGTGGGTTTTGTCCAACATGTCTCCGGACCTACTCATTGCCACAGTCATACCCTGGATCTAGTTTTGTCCCGTGGAATAAATAGTGGATCTAAATGTTTTTCCTCATAATCCTGGACTATCGGACCACCATTTTATTTAATTTGCAATTTGCAACAAATAATCTGCTCAGACCCCAACCAAGGACCATCAAAAGCCATGCTATAAATTCTCGGACAACCCAAAGATTCCTAGATTCCCTTTCAGACTCCCTCCACCTACCCAAGGATGTTGGAGTACAGAAATCGGTTAACGACCTAACTGAGGATCTTAATTTAACCTTGCGTAATACCCTAGATGCAGTCGCACCCCTAAAAACAAAAAACATTTGTCACAAGAAATTCTCTTCCTGGTATACAGAAAATGGAGACACTCAAGTTTTTAAATCCTGTATCTCTTGACACTCATGAAAATAGTAATAGCCTCTAAACCGTCAAGCTGCATACAGGACCCTATTCCAACTAAACTACTGAAAGAGCTACTTCCTGTGCTTGGCCCTCCTATATTGAACATAATAAATGGCTCCCTATCCACCGGATGTGTACCAAACTCACTAAAAGTGGAAGTAATTAAGCTTCTGTTGAAAAAGCCAAACCTTGACCCAGAAAATGTAAAAAACGATCAGCCTATATCGAATCTCCCATTCCTCTCAAGAATTTTAGAAAAAGCTGTTGCGCAGCAACTCACTGCCTTCCTGAAGACAAATAATGTATACAAAATGCTTCAGTCTGGTTTTAGAAACCATCATAGCACTGAAACTTGTTAGAAATTGCGTCAATTCAAATCTGGTATTAGGAACAAAAGAGGTCAACACGACTTCTAAGATATACTAGTTATTTTAATTAATGCAAAAACCTTCAATGGTAAATATGATGTTTCGTATATACGGGCTCTCTGTGATGCCTCGCAGGACACTCCAGAGAACTAACACATTGTTTCAGAAACAATACCCAAATACTCTGACAGAGGAAGTTTCCCACTTCTCTGCTGGCCAATTAGAGTAGAGGACTGAGTGTGGTTTAAACTTTCTCTGCCAATCCGTTGGTTCAGGGGTTGGTCTCATCTCCTCGGCGCCATTTGTTGCACACTTCAGCCAGGCACAAGATTATCATAACAACCTATCATAGTGAGAAGAGCCAGCTCCCTTAGACATCATTCCTATGTCCATGAAGGCTCACAGATCACAAAGAACCAGTATAGTCTAAGAATTTGAAGACACATCCTTATCTAATTTTACCCCCTAAAGCAGCTCTTCACATCAATCACAGCCTGCCAGGTGTCACAGCCTACATTAGCCCAGTCAAGAATGCATTCTTTCTAAATTAGTCATCCCATCAATTTAGGAGAATAATAAATCCCCAATAAACTGCACTCGTGAAGGTGGTAAATTACCTTTTAATGGCGTCAATGCCCACACATTTTCTATAGGATTAAGGTCAGGGCTTTGTGATGGCCACTCCAATACCTTGACTTTGTTGTCCTTAAGCCATTTTGCCACAACTTTGGAAGTATGCTTGGGGTCATTGTCCATTTGGAAGACCCATTTGCGACCAAGCTTTAACTTCCTGACTGATGTCTTGAGATGTTGCTTCAATATATCCACATAATTTTCCTTCCACATGATGCCATCTATTTTGTGAAGTGCACCAGTCCCTCCTGCAGCAAAGCACCCCCACAGCATGATGCTGCCACCCCTGTGCTTCACGGTTGGGATGGTGTTCTTGGGCTTGCAAGCGTCCCCCTTTTTCTTCCAAACATAATGATGGTCATTATGTCCAAACAGTTCTATTTTTGTTTAATCAGACCAGAGGACATTTCTCCAAAAAGTACGGTCTTTGTCCCCATGTGCAGTTGCAAACCGTAGTCTGGCTTTTTTATGGCGGTTTTGGAGCAGTGGCTTCTTCCTTGCTGAGCGGCCTTTCAGGTTATGTAGATATATAACTTGTTTTACTGTGGATATAGATACTTTTGTACCTGTTTCCTCCAGCATCTTCACAAGGTCATTTGCTGTTGTTCTGGGATTGATTTGCACTTTTCACCACCAAAGTACGTTCATCTCTAGGAGACAGAATGCGTCTCCTTCCTGAGCAGTATGACGGCTGCGTGGTCCCATGGTGTTTATACTATTGTTTGTACATATGAACGTGGTACCTTCAGGCGTTTGGAAATTGCTCCCAAGGATGAACCAGACTTGTGGAGGTCTACACATTTTTTTTTTGAGGTGTTCACTGATTTCTTTTGATTTTCCCATGATGTCAAGCAAAGAGGCACTGAGTTTGAAGGTAGGCCTTGAAATACATCCACAGGTACACCTCCAATTGACTCAAATGATGTCAATTAGCCTATCAGAAGCTTCTAAAGCCATGACATCATTTTCTGGAATTTTCCAAGCTGTTTAAAGGCACAGTCAACTTAGTGTATGTAAACTTCTGACCCACTGGAATTGTGATACAGTGAATTATAAGTGAAATAATCTGTCTGTAAACAATTGTTGGAAAAATTACTTGTGTCATGCACAAAGTAGATGTCCTAACCGACTTGTCAAAACTATAGTTTGTTAACAATACATTTTTGGAGTGGTTGAAAAACTAGTTTTAATGACTCCAACCTAAGTGTATGTAAACTTCTGACTTCAACTGTATATACTGTATTCTATTCTATAATATTCTACTGTATCTTAGTCCATGTCGCTCTGTCATTGCTTGTCCATATATGTATATATTCTTAAATTCCATTCCTTACTAGATTTGTGTGTATAGGGTATATGTTGTGAAATTGTTAGATGTTACTTGTTAGATATTACTGCACTGTCGGAGCTAGAAGCACAAGCATTTCGCTACACCCCTATAACATCTGCTCAACACGTGTATGTGACAAATACAATTTGATTTGTCTGGTTTTGCACCCCCTCGGGCTTGTGCGGTGGAGGAGATCTTCGTGGGCTATACTCAGCCTTGTCTCAGGGTAGTAAGTTGGTGGTCTGTTGATATCACTCTGGTGGTGTGGGGGCTGTGCTTTGGCAAAGTGGGTTGGGTTATATCCTGCCCGGTTGGCACTGTCCGGGGGTATTGTCGGACGGGGCCACAGTGTCCCCTGACCCATCCCTGTCTCAGTCTCTAGTATGTATGCTGCAATAGTCTATGTGCCGAGGGGCTAGGGTCAGTCTGCTATATCTGGTGTAATTCTCCTGTCTTATCTGGTGTCCTGTGTGAATTTAAGTATGCTCCCTCTATCTCCCTTTCTCCCTCCCCTCCCAGAGGACCTGAGCCCTAGGATCATGCCTCAGGACTACCTGGCATGATGACTCCTGGCTGTCCCCAGTCCACCTGGTCATGTTGCTGCTCCAGTTTCAACTGTTCTGCCTGCGGCTAGGGAACCCTGACCTGTTCACCGGACGTGCTACCTTGTCCCGGACCTGCTGTTTTCGACTCTCTCTCTTTCTCTACTGCACCTGCTGTCTCGACCTCTGAATGCTCAGCTATGAAAAGCCAACTGACATTTACTCCTGAGGTACTGACCTGTTGCACCCTCTACAACCACTGTGATGATTATTTGTCCCTGCTGGTCATCTATGAACGTTTGAACATCTTGAAGAACAATCTGGCCTTAAATGGCCATGTACTCTTATAATCTCCACCCAGCACAGCCAGAAGAGGACTGGCCACCCCTCAGAACCTGGTTCCTCTCTAGATTTCTTCCTAGGTTCCTGCCTTTCTAGGGAGTTTTTCCTAGCCACCATGCTTCTACATCTGCATTGCTTGCTGTTTGGGGTTTTAGGCTGTTTCTGTATAGCACTTTGTGACATCTGCTGATGTAAAAAGGGCTTTATAAATACATTTGATTGATTGATTTGATTGATATTTAACTGCTGGGATCCTGGATGTCCAGGTGGACCGGCAGGTGGAGTCCTTGGTGAAAAAGGGAAACCAAAAACTCTTTGTGGTTCTCTGTAGCTCAGTCGGTAGAGCATGGCGCATTCAATGCCAAGATCGTGGGTTCGATTCCCCCATACAGAAAATTAATGCACAGATGCTTCGGATAAAAGAGTCAGCTAAATGGCATACACTACCGGTCAAAAGTTTTAAAACACCTACTCATTCAAGGGTTTTTCTTTATTTTTACTATTTTCTACATTGTAGAATAATAGTGAAGACATCAAAACTGTGAAATAACACCTATGGAATCATATAGTAACCAAAGAAGTGTTAAACAAATTAAAATCTATTTAATATTTGAGATTCTTCAAATAGCCAGCCTTTGCCTTGATGACAGCTTTGCACACTCTTGGCATTCTCTCAACCAGCTTCATGAGGTAGTCACCTGGAATGCATTTCAATTAACAGGTGTGCCTTCTTAAAAGTTAATTTGTGGAATTTCTTTCCTTCTTAATGTGTTTGAGCCAATCAGTTGTGTTGTGACAAGGTAGGTGGGGTATACAGAAGATAGCCCTATTTGGTAAAAGACCAAGTCCATATTGTGGCAAGAATACTTTAGCTCAGTTGGTAGAGCATGGCGCTTGCAACGCCAGGGTTGTGGGTTCGTTTCCCACGGGGGGCCAGTATGAAAATGTATGCACTCACTAACTGTAAGTCGCTCTGGATAAGAGCGTCTGCTAAATGACTCAAATGTAAAAATGTAAGAACAGCTCAAATAAGCAAAGAGAAACAACAGTCCATCATTTCTTTAAGACATGAAGGTCAGTCAATACGGAACATTTCAAGAACTTTGAAAGTTTCTTCAAGGGCAGTCGCAAAAACCATGAAGCGCTATGATGAAACTGGCTCTCATGAGGACCGCCACAGGAATGGAAGACCCAGAGTTACCTCTGCTGCAGAGGATAAGTTCATTAGAGTTACCAGCCTCAGAAATTGCAGCCCAAATAAATGCTTCACAGAGTTCAAGTAACAGACACATCTCAACATTGACTGTTCAGAGGAGACTGTGAATCAGGCCTTCATGGTCGAATTGTTGCAAGGAAAACACTACTAAAGGACACCAATAAGAAGAAAAGACTTGCTTGGGCCAAGAAACACAAGCAATGGACATTAGACCGGTGGAAATGTGTCCTTTGGTCTGGAGTCCAAATTTGAGATTTTTGGTCCAACCGCCGTGTCTTTGTGAGACGCGGTGTGGGTATTTCCCACCGGTAAGCATGAAGGAGAAGTGTTATAGTGTGGGGGTGCTTTGCTGTTGACACTGTCTGTGATTTATTTAGAATTCAAGGCACACTTGAACAGCATGGCTACCACAGCATTCTGCAGCGATACGCCATCCCATCTGGTTTGGGCTTAGTGGGACTATCATTTGTTTTTCAACAGGATAATGATCCAACACACCTCCAGGCTTTAACACTTTTTTGGTTACTACATGATTCCATGTGTTATTTCATAGTTTTGATGTCTTCACTATTATTCTACAATGTAGAAAATAGTAAAAATAAAGAAAAACCCTTGAATGAGTAGGTGTTCTAAAACTTTTGACTGGTAGTGTATATATTTCTTATATTTATATATAAATATATTTATGTATTTATTTGTGCTGCACTGTCTCAAGTGTTTCAGTGTCAACAGACCTGGCCTGGTGAACATTTACACCACCAACTTTAGGCCTTTACTACAACACAGCTCCCCAGCATGGCACTCCTATCTCACCTCAACCATGACTGCACAATTAGAGTGAATACAGAAGCGAACATGCTGGAATATCCTTGGACCATTATACAGCAGCTAAACATTAGCACACTCAACCATCAACCTCTGCCCATCATCTCCTCCAGTCTGACAACCGGAACCTCTTACCACAACCAATCATCACAACCTCTGGATGAAAAATGCACCTGTCAAAGCAAGAACTGAACGAATTCAAAGACCATCCATCCCCTACATCAGGGATAGGCAACCCTGTTCCTGGAGTGCCGCCGGAACTGCAGAATTTTGTTCCAACTACACACCACACTGACCAACTGAGCTAATTGATCAGTTCAGTGATTGCCTAAATTCCACACACCTGGTCTTCCAGGTCGGTTAAATCAAAAACAGGATCAGGGTTGCCTACCCCTGCCCTACATGAACGCCAACTCCAAACAACATCCACAACAATAGTTCCCTAAATGTATGCTGCATGTATGTTTGTTTTCATCATGCAATTCAGAGTTACATTTTATTCTTCCATGTGAATTAATTAAATTCATTTGAATGTGTAATATCGAAAGAATTAGGACAAAGAACTAGTCATGTCTAATAGATATATCACGTGAATTTGCCACAAGCCACAGCATACCGGTAGTTTTTCTAGATTGCTTGTCATCAGGACGCCATATGCGGCGGTCAAGGAGGAGAGGGTCAACAACATTATGATTATGGCCTTTAACTTCTCCCAATGTCTTTAGCTATTGTACACACAGAATTTAGGTAGAGAAGGAAGGCAGGGGCTCGAGTATAAACAATCGGCTTGTGAAATCGCCCAGTGTGAAGGCTAATATGAGGCCATGTTGTGCAGTGTGTTTTGAATTTGAAGTGTGAGATGCTGCCACCATTTCAGATTGGTGAAATTGTACTTAACATACTTAGCTTAACATACTGTACATCTTTACTCTTCCGAGCCTCTTCTTTACGTGTCTCCTCTTGACAAGCCTCATCTCTACTTGGCTCCTGAATTGCTTTATAAAGAGGGAAATATGATTAGATACAAATGTAATTGATCAGATACATCATGCAACATATGTACAATTTAACATTTCAGGTTTTAATAGTAATTAATGCTATCACACACACTGAGGAATCAGTCTTACCTTATGATGACATTGCAAATGCCGATATTGCCCTTCCCTTAATGCCAAGGTAACTTATGACCCGTGGTCACCATCCAACCCTGCCTATAATAAGTAGCCTTACACCTGTAGCTATGTTGTATATTAATTATATAGCATGCCTGCCTGCAACAGCTCTCAGCATATATGTAGGACGGTACACACTATTCAACCATGGTCCTGTAGAGCCGTGGGGAAAGCAGGCTTGAGGTCAAGCCCTCCAGAGTGTTAGTCCTCATAGTGTTAGCTGGGACAAAAGCCTGCAAACCCTGTGGCTCTCCAGGAACAGGATTGCTGACCAATGCGCTACATGCCATGACAGGAATGCCTGATCCCTATTAACCATAGTATAAGCAGGCCTACTATACTTTATAGCAGAGATAGTCTCTTGTTATTGTGATGTTGGCCTTAAGACTACTCAAAAGCCCATACATGCAGTATCTATCTGGACCTGGGCTCAATGCCCAGGGTCTTGGTCCATTGGCACTAATCCCTGAAACCCGGATCTGGATGCAGGCAGCTAGCTAGCTAAGTATACGTGCAGGTAAATATAATGTAAAACCTCTACTATCTCTTTCCCCTGTTAAACACCTTACATCTGAATTAACGTTACCCATCTAGCTAGCTATTTTTACTGCTGCTCTTTAATTATTTGTTACTTTTATTTCTTATTATTATTTGTTTTAATTATATATATATATATTGTTTTCTTTCTTAAAACTGCATTGTTGGTTAAGGGCTTGTAAGTAAGCATTTCACTGTTAGGTCTACACCTGTTGTATTCGGCGCATGTGACAAATAACATTTGATTTCATTTGATAGTTAACGTTGTTTGTTAGCCAACCAAGCAAACGTTAGCTGACCGTTTTGTGAACGGATAAATCGTAAGCATCGCATTCAGCTTTGATTTCTTTACTTCGCAAAACTAGAAATATGATTTGTTGCAAACTGACAAACTAGCTGGCTATCTATACTCATTTATTGATGGTCCATTCTCATCCATGACGTGTTCTTGCGATCTGTGTCTCGTGAGTCTAGCAAAAACGTAAACAAATCGTTAGGACCAATGAGAGTAGAGTTTCGGACGTCAACGTGACCTGGTATTCTTCTTCGTCTTTGCAAGGTTGCCAGATGGATTACAAATTGACATGGCTAGAAGGAAGGGATCTACTTTTGGCAAACTAACCATAATTTAACTAATCTTAACCCAATTCTCATAACCTGCTACGAAACGTCACATCGGACATTAATTTGACTAAAGCTGGATGCCTTCGAGCCATGACCGTTAAAAATGGACATAGAGAGCAACAGTAATGGCGTCTTTTTGTATGCGCTGGTTCGTTGGACAAAGCTAATATGGGAAAATTAATAGAGTTTTTGTAGCGTTTTCAGATAAACGCCGATATTAAGGTCTGTGCCAAACAAAGGCTTAGGAGATCTTATACTTTTTTTTTCTATGAGATGATCTTCATCAGCTAGCATCACTTTGTGAATTTTTAAGCATTTAACTGACTTGCCTAGTTAAATAAAGGTTAAATATAAAAGGCAAGTTGTCCAGGTCCTGAGGCATCACACCACCATGCTTGACCTTTTGTATGATGTTCTTACTGTGGAATGCAGTGTTTGGTTTTCGCCAGGAATAATGTAGTAGTAACCAAAAAAGTGTTAATCAAATCAAAATATATTTTATATTTGAGATTCTTCAAATAGCCACCCTTTGCCTTGATGACAGCTTTGCACACTCTTGGCATTCTCTCAACCAGCTTCACCTGGAATGCTTTTCCAACAGTTTTGAAGGAGTTCCCACACATGCTTAGCCCTTGTTGACTGCTTTTCCTTCACTCTGCCGTCCGACTCATCGCAAACCATCTCAATTGGGTTGAGGTCAGGGGATTGTGGAGGCCAGGTCATCTGATGCAGCACTCCATCACTCTACTTATTGGTAAAATAGCCCTTACACAGCCTGGAGGTGTGTTGGGTCATTGTCCTGTTGAAAAACAAATGATAGTCCTACTAAGCCCAAACCAGATGGGATGGCATGGCATATCGCTGCAGAATGCTGTGGTAGCCATGCTGGTTAAGTGTACCCTGAATTCTAAATAAATCACAGACAGTGTTACCAGCAAAGCACCCCCACACCATAACACCTCCTCCTCCATGCTTTACGGTGAGAAATACACAATCAGAGATCATCCGTTCACCCACACCGCGTCTCACAAAGACACGGCGGTTGGAACCAAAAATCTCAAATTTGGACTCCAGACCAAAGGACACATTTCCACCGGTCTAATGTCCATTGCTCGTGTTTCTTGGCCCAAGCAGGTCTCTTCTTCTTATTGGTGTTCTTTAGTAGTGGTTTCTTTGCAGCAATTCGACCATGAAGGCCTGATTCACACAGTCCCCTCTGAACAGTTGATGTTGAGATATGTCTGTGACTTGAACTCTGTGAAGCATTTATTTGGGCTGCAATTTCTGAGGCTGGTAACTCTAATGAACTTATCCTCTGTAGCAGAGGTAACTCTGGGTCTTCCATTCCTGTGGTGGTCCTCATGAGAGCCAGTTTCAGCATAGTGCTTGATGGTTTTTGCGACTGCACTTGAAGAAACTAATTTAAAAGTTATTGAAATGTTCCGTGTTGAATGACCTTCATGTCTTAAAGTAAAGACTGATTGTTGTTTCTCTTTGCTTATTTGAGCTGTTCTTGCCATAATATGGACTTGGTCTTTTACCAAATAGGTATTTTTCCAAACTTGGTCTTTTATCCCCCCCCATCCTGTCACAACCCAACTGATTGGCTCAAACGTATTAAGAAGGAAAGAAATTCCACAAATTATGTTTTATTAAGTCATCAAGGCAAAGGGTGGCTATTTGAAGAATCTCAAATATAAAATCTATTTTGATTTGTTTAACACTTTTTTGGTTACTACATTTACATTTTAGCAGACACTCTTATCCAGAGCGACTTAATACATGTTTTTTATATTTTATATTTTCATACTGGCCCCCCGTGGGAAACGAACCCACATCCCTGCCGGCCAAACCCTCCCTTACCTTGGACGACGCTGGACCAATTGTGCGCCGCCCATGGGTCTCCCGGTCGCGGACGGTTGTGACAGAGCCTGGACTCAAACCAGGATCTCTAGTGGCACAACTAGCACTGCGATGCAGTGCCTTAGACCACTGTGCCACTACATGATTCCATATGTGTTATTTCATAGTTTTGATGTCTTCACTATTATTCTACAATGTAAAAAATTGTAAAATTAAAGAAAAACCCTTGAATGAGTAGGTGTGTCCAAACTTTTGACTGGTTGTGTATATATATATATATATAATTGATAGATATCAAACACAAGCAGTTGTACAAGTTCAAGGGGTAAATCCATCATGGTTATAATTTTTTTTTACATATACATTTGAGTCATTTAGCAGACGCTCTTATCCTTAGTGAGTGCATACATTTTTCATACTGGCCCCCCGTGGGAATCGAACCCACACCTCTGGTGTTGCAAGCGCCGTGCTCTACCAACTGAGCTATAGGAGGGACATCAACATAATCAGAAAACATAGGCCTCTAGTAACCTACAATAATAATAACAACAAAAACATTACAAAGGAAGAATTAATATTGCAAATAAACAGTTTCCACATCATTGCCCAACTTTCTGCTCAGATACACAACTCACATTTCTCCATGCAATAAGCTTACATATAGGCAAAAACAGTACTGTTTCCCCTTACTCGCCTTACCTTTATGGCTGCCACACTTTAGTATAAATGTTTTCATTTCCTTTCATCCTATAGCGCTAAGTCTTTTCATAGGCAAAATCTTTAAAATCTCCTGATACCTCTGTGACACTGTGATCCTGATACTACCAATGTTTGTCTATGGTGATTGCATGGTGGTGTGCTCGATTTTATACACTTGTCAGCAACGGGTGTGGCTGAAATAGCCGAATCCACTAATTTGAAGGGGTGTCCACATACTTTTGTATATATAGTGTATTTGGTACAAAATCAATGCTAGCTCTTAAAGGGGCTGTAGCCTAAATTGGGTTTACAATTTTCAATGACAGTATTATTTAATCTGAAGTTATTCTTCTGCTATTTATTCTGTTACCAATAATATTTACATGTTAATATTATCTTCTGAATACAATGATTATGTGTCCTCTTTTAACTAAATGCAATCTATTAGCTGTCCGATAACAGGTTCTGATGGAATGGCTTGGCAAAAGATCTTGGTTCCTTTCTAAACATTGCAATGTGAATGCAAAGATGTGAACGCAAATCTCAAGTTAGAGAATGATCACAATGATAAACTTTTGAATTAATACAAACTTTATGTGAACCCACTGTTGGGGGGTATGTGTAATCTGGAGGCGACTGTGTTGACCACTAGACCAACCTCCAGTACAGCATTCATTTCTGACATCATGCCCCTTTACCATGTGGTCCTTGTAACATCATTCTCCTCTCTTTTCAGACAATGACAAAGCTCGTATTGGGTTTCTGGACGTTCTCATCAGCTTCACATCTCTGGTTTTACTCTTTGCTCTGTATAAATGTACTCATAAAAAAAGTGTTTCTACGTCAACGCTTACTAAAGTCACTTTCACATCATGTAAAGAGCCAAATACTATTTGGATTTAGGTCTTCAAAAGCTCTTGAACTAAACATAGGCCTACAATAATAACATTGTTAGTAATTTGTCAATTAGTTGGTGATTATGCTAATGCTAGTGCCTCTTGCTAATGAAGATAGCAATTTTGAACCACTGTATATGTTATGTTGCCAGCCACCCCTTTGTATAACAAACCACTGTTAAACTGTATAGTAAATCATGTTTGAAAGCTAAATAGGAGACAACTACAGTATCTGAAACCGTTTACCCATCTAATCTGGATCCCAATATCTCTTATTTATCTCAGAATACATGCCTGTTTGCTCACCACAGGTTGTTTGTGTGTTTTGCTTATTGTTGCGCTCTGATTAACTGTAGATTTGAAATGCAGGCTGATTTTAGTTGATAACCAAATGTAACTGTGATTTGAAGACCCCCAAATAATACATAAAAGTCTAACCTCTCTTAAAGTTTAAATGTCCAGTCAATTTTTTTCTCTTCACAACAATTCCCCTGTGTATAACTTTCACTATAGAGCACCTATACTCTCTCCAAGGATCCAGGACTTTACACTAAGTCTGACCCTGCATATCCCAGTAGAGCAGTGGAGGCTGCTGAGGGGAGGACGGTTCATAATAATGGCTGGAATGGAGTGAATGGACACACATGTGTTTGATACCATTCCAGTAACTCCATTCCAGCCATTATTTATCTCTTTGTGAAAATTTGTCAATTACAAGATATGAACTCATAGTCCATTTTACATAACTCCCATGGTTTATTTAAGAGCAGCTCCTTACTTAAAGTCACTGTAAACTGGGGGAAATGTAACAGGTGAGTTATATTGTATTGGACTTAAATAAATATGCCATTTAGCAGACGCTTTTATCCAAAGCGACTTACAGTCATGCGTGCATACATTTTTGTGTATGGGTGGTCCCGGGGATCGAACCCACTACCTTGGCGTTACAAGCGCCGTGCTCTACCAGCTGAGCTACAGAGGACCACACAACTTAATCCTGGCTCTCCAATTTAGAGATTGTACTAGTAATGCAATACAATAGAACTGTTTGTTAATAATGATAGTTGGTTAATGAAAATCAAAGTCATGAAACCATGAGCTGAAAACATTCAGCGCTGATTTCAAAGACTCAGATAATACCCTTTGCTGGACTGAAGTGCACTTTCAATCAGGACTTTAAAGTTACATTCACCAGTCATATTCTAAGTAGTGCAGAAGTACGTTAATGTGTTAGTGGAAGCATATCTAGGTCACATAATTTCTACTGTCTTTGTTTAGGTCCTAAAATTGTTTGTAAAGATTACTTTTCCCATCATACACCACGCTGTGAGCGAACAAGTCATCACTGCGCCTGCTCAGAACAGAGGAAGTGAGGGTGAAAAATGGCGGCAGTGTTACTGCAAGCGCTGGAGCGCGCTGAGCTAGCGAAGCTCCCAAAAGCTGTTCAAAATAAACTAGAGAAGTTATTCTCTGATCTGCAATATGAAATAGATTCCCTCAAGTCACACCAGGAGCAATTTAGAGTCGATAGCGGTAAGTTATAGCCGAATAAGTCATTGTAATGTTGTGTACAGTCCCAGCTAGCTAGCTAACGTTAGTTATGCTACGTAGCTAGCTAAAGACAGTATCGCAGATAGAACAATGAGACAGATATTTCACCGGATGTATAAATGTGATGCATCCGCTTGGCGTTTCCACTCACTGCCAAATATGGTAGTGAGAGGAAGCACAGTTGCCTGCAGTGAGAGAAGATGGAACGAGTTGGATTTTGGCCGATATTATGTTTAATTTAACTAATTAATTTAACTAATTTTCTAATCGATGAAACATTTGATTCCAATACAAGTTTCTGTTCCCAAAACTAGAATATGTTACGAACAGAGTGGACTACGTTTTGTAGACTTTACTCTTTGCCAAAATAAAATTGACAAATTGCCTTGTTTAGAAGGAGTGCAAAGGCAAATTGAGTTATTGTACACGCGCACTTCAGAGTAGGCGTTCCCTAACGGAAATATGCGCATGCATGCTAGAACGCGCCAATAGGATCTCGCTAGTTCGTGCTTGGCTCTGCCCACCTCCATGCTGGTTCTGCCCACAATGACTTTGTTCCCATTTGAAACGTCGGGCTGTGGTCTATCTTGGTTTAGTAAAAAAAATATTTGGTATCGCAGAAAAATGAGGTTTACTTATGCAAATATTTGACAGTATACGTTAGTTAGCTCAGATAACGTGGATGGCCATTGCCGGCAGCATCGACAACTGTTTGTTAGCTAGTTAGCTACAAGGCATAGTGATGTGATGGATACAAAAAATAGTTAGCTAGCTAGGGTAGCTAGCCAACATTGTTCATCAGCCATGCCTAAATTGTTAAGCTAATTAGCTAGTTCACTGGCTGACGTTAGAGAAGTTCTCAACAAACGAACTATAACGTTACTCCCAGCTAACTTTATTAAACTACTTTGATTTATCATTTCGCCTTCAAGACAAGATCAGCCAAGTTAACATGTTGTTGTCACTCTTGTAGAACAACAGTTCTTTGAGAAAGTGCAACGTCTTGAACACAGTCAGGAACAGTTTGTGACCCAGACTGAACAGCACCACAAACTCCGAGAGGAGTTCACCAAGATCGGTAAGTGGAACTAGCTACTTCATTCGCTATTTACTGACATTACCTTTTTCTTCTTCTTCTGTGGTTTTTATATGGCGGTTGGCGACTAACTTTAAGGTGCATTACCGTCACCAAGTGGTCGAAATCCTACCCAATAATCCACCATTAATGAAATTGCTATTTTTTTCTACAGATGAAGAACTCAAGAGTGTACGGGAAAAGAATAAAGAGTATGAAATCAACCAAGAGAAGTTGACATCTGAACAGGTGAGAGCCTCATGGTCTTGTCACCTCTTTAACGGTTTGTGTAGGGCTGGGCGATATATCAAATTAATTAGATTTATTGAAATTTGTTTTTGCACCATATTCCAAATACCTGTATTGCAAGAATCAAGTTTTTATAAGCGTTTATCTCCACTTGTTCTCATGTTATCTTTTTGGTCAAGTCTCCTTCGCACCTTCTGTGCTGTGTGCACCTTCCCGTTTGCACCAGAGATCTGGCTATAATGACGAGATGCTCATGTCTCCGCCCGAACAAGGGGAGTCGTTGTCCCAAAGGCGGCAAGCTTATGTCCATAGAATCGCATTGGGCTTATTTTGGACATATTTTGGTGAGAGTGAAACCTCTCTGTTCGTCCCTTCCTCTCTGTTTACACACACACACACACACTGACCAAGCCCCTCCCCCTGCCACTCACAAAAACAAAGATGAGAGATCACTTCTTCCTCTCTGACAAGCATTTTCAAATCGCTGTTTGTGGTTTGGTTCAACAGAATTGGTCATATGGATACCCAAACACGTTGAGACATTATTTTACTGTAATAGAGGATAAGTTAACATTTCTAACAATACCCTTTGGAAATTAATTTAAATTTTTTGTCAAGCACGGCATTGCGGCATTTTAGCCAAAGATGACTAGCTGTCTAGTCTGTTTTTATAAATGTGCAATAAGCATAAAACATAATTATATAAGGAATTGGTAACTTGTTCTCATTCTGAGAAATAAGGTAGGCCGCTTGATTTTAACATCTGAACAAAGTGGACAGGCTAACATGCTGTTCAAACAGTTGGAGACGGACAGAAGGGTGTATTCATAACAATTCAACTTTTCTGCCTTGTTAGCTAGCAAATAGATCCAAGGTGGCTAAACTTGAACTATAAAGATTAGCTGGCTACTCACTAGCACGTGGGCTTGTGCTAGAGAGATTGTTTATGAAACCTGTGTTCATTTTCTATAATGCCTGCTACAAGAAGTTAGTCATTATTAGTGAATGTGCATTATCCATGGTTCTGGTGGAATTTGTAACAAAAAAGGCATTTTCATAGACTTGTAAGCCAGATCAGTGATTATAAAAAATAAAATAAAAAATCAGGTTAAAATATTTTGATAAAATACTTAAATGATTAGTGGGTCTTATGGAGGTGGAAGGCTTATATTTAGGCTATGTATCATTTCACAAGCCCTGAATTCATTAGATTATTGCTGACTGTTTGAAATGCAGTGTATTTGACCTTTCATTGTATAACAAAGCTTATTTAGAGAACATTAAAACGATTGATATATAGACATATATATATATATATTGAATCGTCCATAAGTTTGAAAAAAATCCACATATCATTTTTAGGCCATATCACCCAGCCTTAGGTTCGTGTTGACACCTTATTTGACATTGACTTAAACATCTTTATTATAGGCCCAGCTCTGTAAAGCCAAAAATGAACTGGAGGCAGAGAAGCGGGAGCTTGTGCGTACACTGGAGAGGAGATCCCAGGAAGTGGACTATCTGAGTGGTATGGATGAATCTATGTGGAGAGATACAAACAAGCAAACAAACACACACATACACTTGATCTAATGTCTATTGGATTAATTTTCTCATCAGAGGACCTGCAGCGCCTCAATGACAAAGTGGCGGAAGTCAATGCCTCAAAGATGGTGCTGCAGCTCAAGTTGGACGAGCTTGAATCCACAGAGGTCAACATCAAGGTGAGCCTATTTGAACGCTCTGTAACTTGTGGCCACTTGAATAGGACCCGGCTCTCAAGGAAGGTGTTGAAATGATCTGATGCATGTATACATCATGTGTAATCTACGCTGTTGTGCCGGTTCCCTCCAGTACCGTGAGAAGCGTATGGAGCAGGAGAAGGAGCTATTGCAAGGCCAGACGGCCTGGCTGAACGCAGAGCTCAAGGCTAAGAGTGAGGAGCTACTGGCCCTGTCACGCCAGAAGGGCAACAAGATCCTGGAGCTGAAGTGCAGCCTGGAGAACAAAGAGGATGAGGTAAGGCCATGACAGTTAAAAAACAACAACATATTTTATAGCTGTACATTCTGGTTTTCATATTCATCTATTGAGTATGTTTTTGATACACTACCGGTCAAAAGTTTTAGAACACCTACTCATTCAAGGGGTTTTCTTTATTTTTACTATTTTCTACATTGTAGAATAATAGTGAAGACATCAAAACTATGAAATAACACATGGAATCATGTAGTAACCCAAAAAGTGTTAAACAAATCAAAATAGCCACCCTTTGCCTTGATTACAGCTTTGCACACTCTTGGCATTTTCTCAACCAGGTAGTCACCTGGAATGCATTTCAATTAACAGGTGTGCCTTCTTAAAAGTTAATTTGTGGAATTTCTTTCCTTCTTAATGCGTTTGAGCCAATCAGTTGTGTTGTGACAAGGTAGGGGGTATACAGAAGATGGAGTGAGGGGAAAAAACTATTTGATCCCCTGCTGATTTTGTACGTTTGCCCACTGACAAAGACATGATCAGTCTATAATTTTAATGGTAGGTTTATTTGAACAGTAAGAGACAGAATAACAACAAAAAAATCCAGAAAAATGCATGTAAAAAATGTTATAGATTGATTTGCATTTTTAATGAGGGAAATAAGTATTTGACCCCTCTGCAAAACATGACTTAGTACTTGGTGGCAAAACCCTTGTTGGCAATCACAGAGGTCAGACGTTTCTTGTAGTTGGCCACCAGGTTTGCACACATCTCAGGAGGGATTTTGTCCCACTCCTCTTTGCAGATCTTCTCCAAGTCATTAAGGTTTCAAGGCTGACATTTGGCAACTCGAACCTTCAGCTCCCTCCACAGATTTTCTATGGGATTAAGGTCTGGAGACTGGCTAGGCCACTCCAGGACCTTAATGTGCTTCTTCTTGAGCCACTCCTTTGTTGCCTTGGCCATGTGTTTTGGGTAATTGTCATGCTGGAATACCCATCCACAACCCATTTTCAATGCCCTGGCTGAGAGAAGGAGGTTCTCACCCAAGATTTGACAGTATATGGCCCCGTCCATCGTCCCTTTGATGTGGTGAAGTTGTCCTGTCCCCTTAGCAGAAAAACACCCCCAAAGCATAATGTTTCCACCTCCATGTTTGACATTGGGGATGGTGTTCTTGGGGTCATAGGCAGCATTCCTCCTCCTCCAAACACGGCGAGTTGAGTTGATGCCAAATAGCTCCATTTTGGTCTGATCTGACCACAACACTTTCACCCAGTTCTCCTCTGAATCATTCAGATGTTCATAGGCAAACTTCAGACAGGCATGTATATGTGCTTTCTTGAGCAGCAGGACCTTGCGGGCGCTGCAGGATTTCAGTCCTTCACGGCGTAGTGTGTTACCAATTGTTTTCTTGGTGACTATGGTCCCAGCTGCCTTGAGATCATTGACAAGATCCTCCTGTGTAGTTCTGGGCTGATTCCTCACCGTTCTCATGATCATTGCAACTCCACGAGGTGAGATCTTGCATGGAGCCCCAGGCCGAGGGAGATTGACAGTTCTTTTGTGTTTCTTCCATTTGCGAATAATCGCACCAACTGTTGTCACCTTCTCACCAAGCTGCTTGGCGATGGTCTTATAGCCCATTCCAGCCTTGTGTAGGTCTACAATCTTGTCCCTGACATCCTTGGAGAGCTCTTTGGTCTTGGCCATGGTGGAGAGTTTGGAATCTGATTGATTGATTGCTTCTGTGGACGGGTGTCTTTTATACAGGTAACAAACTGAGATTAGGAGCACTCCCTTTAAGAGTGTGCTCCTATTCTCAGCTCGTTACCTGTATAAAAGACACCTGGGAGCCAGAAATCTTTCTAATTGAGAGGGGGTCAAATAATTATTTCCCTCATTAAAATGCAAATCAATTTATAACATTGTTGACATGTGTTTTTCTGGATTTTTTTGTTGTTATTCTGTCTCTCACTGTTCAAATAAACCTACCATTAAAATTATAGACTGATTATTTCTTTGTCAGTGGGCAAACGTACAAAATCAGCAGGGGATCAAATACTTTTTTCCCTCACTGTAGCCCTATTTGGTAAAATACCAAGTCGATATTATGGCAAGAACAGCTCAAATAAGCAAAGAGAAACGACAGTCCATCATTACTTACAGAACATTTCCATTAGTTTCTTCAAGTGCAGTCGCAAAAACCATCAAGTGCTATGATGAAACTGGCTCTCATGAGGACCGCCACACGAATGGGAGACCCAGAGTTACCTTTGCTGCAGAGGATAAGTTCATTAGAGTTACTAGCCTCAGAAATTGCAGCCCAAATAAATGCTTCAGAGTTAAGTTGAAGACATCTCAACATCAACTGTTCAGAGGAGACTGTGTGAATCAGGCCTTCATGGTCGAATTTCTGCAAAGAAACCACTACTAAAGGACACCAATAAGAAGGAGAGACTTGCTTGGGCCAAGGAACATGAGCAATGGACATTAGACCGGTGGGCGAACGGATGATCTCCGCATGTGTATTTCCCACCGTGAAGCATGGAGGAGGAGGTGTTATGGTGTGGGGGTGCTTTGCTGGTGACACTGTCTGTGATTTATTTAGAATTCAAGGCACACTTAACCAGCATGGCTACAACAGCATTCTGCAGTGATACGCCATCCCATCTGGTTTGGGCTTTGTGGGACTATCATTTGTTTTTCATCAGGACAATGACCCAACACACCTCCAGGCGGTGTAAGGGCTATTTTACCAAGAAGGAGAGTGATGGAGTGCTGTATCAGATGACCTGGCCTCCAGAATCCCCCGACCTCAACCAAATTGAGATTATTTGGGATGAGTTGGATGGCAGAGTGAAGGAAAAGCAGCCAACAAGTGCTCAGCATATGTGGGGACTCCTTCAAGACTGTTGGAAAAGCATTCCATGTGAAGCTGGTTGAAAAAGAGTCCAAAGCTGTCATCAAGGCAAAGGGTGGCTATTTGAAGATTCTCAAATATAAAATATACTTTGATTTTTTACTACAAGATTCCATGTTTTATTTCATAGATTTGATGTCTTCACTATTATTCTACAATGTAGAAAATAATTAAAAAAATTAAGGAAAACCCTTGAATGAGTAGGTGTTCTAAAACCTTTGACTAGTAGTGTATGTGAATGTCTCCAAACTATTACCTGACTGGCTCCTCTCCCAGTACTGTGTCAACATGATAGTTTTTTTATTTTTTATGTAGTTGAACAGAGTCCAGGACCAAGTGACCAGTTTGAAGACTTCAAATGAAAGCCTTCAGAAGCAGGCTGAAGACATAATCAACAAACTGAAAGAGGATAAGGAGCAGCAGGCTAGCATGGAGGAGAAGTTTAGAAACGAGCTGAATGCCAACATAAAGCTCTCCAACTTGTACAAGGTATGTAGAACAAGTCTTTGATTTGTTTTGAATTCCAATGGATAGTCCATAGCTCTCCTAATAAAGGCGGTCGTCATTGCTATCTTGATGGTTTTTTTTTGTTGCCTTTTTTGTAGGTAAGCTTTTGGTGAACATTTTAGTTAACTGGTTCATGCTACATTTTTGTGGTAAGTGCATTGTTCCTTTCCCAACACTGGCCAACAACCCGTTACCTTGTCTTCCCAGGGAGCTGCTGCAGACTCTGAGTCCAAGAGTGAGGAATTGAGTGGGGCTGTAGAGGAGCTGCACAAACTGCTGAAGGATGCTGGAGAGGGTGAGAGAGACCAGACAGACACCATCTCAATGCAAAACCTTCAAACACGGGCACTTGGTTTGCTTGTGACAAGTAGGCTACCTTTATCCTCTCCTTTCCGCTCTACAGCGAACAAGGCCCTGGAGGTGAGGTTGCAGGAGATGGATGGCTGTCGGGACAAGGAGGCTGCTGAGCTGAAGGAGAGGATCTCCAGTCTGGAGAAAGAACTGGAGAATGCCAACGAACTGCTGTCCGACACCAAGCTCAGAGGTCAGGCCTTAGACACAATTTCTTGCCTGGTTCTACTGAACAATTGACTGGACTGTAAAATGGCTTTATTTCGGACAATGTCTCTCAGAATTAACATAATTACCAGCAGGTTTGATTGTATTTGAATGTGCATTAGATGGCTAATATAAACTGTCCACTGACTGATTTGTATTAGGTTGATGTTGCTTCTTTGATCACGCTCTGGAGACTTCAGTTCGAAATGGAGGATGAACTTTGACCCTGTGCATGGTTGTGTGTGTCCAGGCCCTGCCGGTGCAGCCTCAGTGCTGTCAGAGGAAACGATTACAACCATGTCCCCGACTGCAGCCGCCGTGGCCAAGATAGTCAAACCTGGCATGAAGCTGACTGAGGTAACCACCGCAGTTGCACTGCTTTGGTGACAGAGGACTCTTCTATGTCACATATTTAAACATTGTCATGTCACATATTTACTTAACATTTACAGAAGTAATCTGCAGAGATTGACTTTGCTAAGAAAACTGTTATATTAAAATACAATGCTTATAGTACCAATGGTGAGGGTGGGACTGTATAACTGTTTGAGCGACCTCTATCTTCTCTCCAGTTGTACACAGCGTATGTGGAGACCCAGGAGGCACTACAGCTGGAGCGTGTGGAGAACAAGCGGGTGAATAAGTACCTGGATGACATAGTGCAGGAGGTGGAGGCTAAGGGTCCCATTCTCAAACGCCAGAGGGATGAGCATGAGCGCATGCTGAAATCTGTGGCCAGCCTGTCAGCAAAGCTGGAACAGGCAGTTAAGGTGTGTGGGTTTGAGTTTGTGCATTTTATTATTGGCATACAGAGTACCAAGAGACCTGTGTTAGTTAAACATCTGAGGATATGTGAGGATAATTAGAAACCAATCCAGTCAACTCCTGATAAATGCAATGGCTTGGGATGGTTCTGAACTGCACTAAACTGTAGCATGGATGATATGATGAGTTTCTCTGGTATTAAGGAAGTCAGAATGCAAGAATAAAATAAACTCTAAGATGGAGATTTGATACAATGTATTTAATTATACGGCACCGGATTCAACATAACAAGCTGCAAGTGAGTTGCCTCTTGCTATCAGAATGAGAGACAAAGAGACCTCTCAATTTATATACTTCAAGATAAACAAGTTTTAACCAACATCTGGCAACCATCACTGGAATACCCTCCCAACCGAGATGGTACCAGCCGGCACCCCAGATGGGACAGTCCCTCTAGAACTCATTCTAAGATAACGAACAGTGGTTCCTTCAGACTTTCTGGCTCCCAGAGTGACATGATAAAATGGATTGAACACAATCCCAAATCCTGTGTGAACACTTAATATCAATGGAGCATGTCCAGAGTAAGTGAAAATAAATGTGTTGGTGTTGGTGAACTACACTGCATTGTATTTTAGTTAGTTTCTGTCATGTGAAATGCCTTTCTTGCTTGCTCTTTCCCTACAATGCAGTAATACTATAACAAATTAATTTTAAAAAGTCTAGTACGAAAAATAAAAATAAGAACACGTGTAAGTGATATATGCATGAATACATACAGTACTAGTCAAGTTTGGACACACCTATTTTCTACCTTGTAGACATTAAAACTATGAAATAACACATGGAATCATGTTTTAACCAAAAAAAGCTGCTTTTCCTTCACTCTGCCATCCAACTCATCCCAAACCATCTCAATTGGTGAGAGGTCAGGTGATTGTGGAGGCCAGGTCATCTGATGCAGCACTCAATCACTCTCCTTCTTGGTCAAATAGCCCTTACACAGCTTGGAGGTGTGTTGGGTCATTGTCCTGTTGAAAAACAAATGATAGTCCCACTAAGCACAAACCAGATGGGATGGCGTATCGCTGCAGAATGCTTTGGTAGCCATGCTGGTTAAGTGTGCCTTGAATTCTAAATAAATCACAGACAGTGTCACCAGCAAAGCACCCCCACACCACCACCTCCATGCTTCACGGTGGGAAATACACATGTGGAGATCATCTGTTCACCTACACTGCGTCTCACAAAGACACGGCGGTTGGAACCAAAAATCTCACATTTGGACTCCAGACCAAAGGACACATTTCCACCGGTCTAATGTCCATGCTCGTGTTTTTTGGCCCAAGCAAGTCTCCTCTTCTTATTGGTGTCCTTTAGTAGTGGTTTCTTTGCAGCAATTCGACCATGAAGGCCTGATTCACACAGTCCCCTCTGAACAGTTGATGTTGAGATGTGTCTGTTACTTGAACTCTGAAGTGTTTATTTGGGCTGGAATTTCTGAGGCTGGTAACGCTAATGAACTTATCCTCTGCAGCAGAGGTTACTCTGGGTCTTCCTTTCCTGTGGCGGTCTTCATGAGAGCCAGTTTCATCATAGCGCTTGATGGTTTTTGCGACTGCACTTGAAGAAACTAATTTAAATGTTCTGGATTGACTGACCTTCGACCTTCATGTCTTAAAGTAATGATGGACTGTCGTTCGCTTTGCTTATTTGAGCTGTTCTTGCCATAATATGGACTTGGTCTTTTACCAAACAGGGCTGTCTTCTGTATACCCCCCTACCTTTTCACAACATAACTGATTGGCTCAAACGCATTAAGAAGGAAAGAAATTCCACAAATTAACTTTTAAGAAGGAACACCTCTTAATTGAAATGCATTCCAGGTGACTCTCATGATGCTCGTTGAGAGCATGCCAAGAGTGTGCAAAGCTGTCATCAAGGGTGGCTATTTGAAGAATCTCAAATATATATATATATATATATATATATATATATATATATATATATATATATATACACACACACACACACACACGGTCAGTTCCAGGGTCAGTGCCAATACCATATTTACAATGTGCAGGGAAACTGGAGTGATAGAGGTAGATGTGTATAGGGGTAAGGTGACTAGGCATCAGGATATATGATAAACAGTGTAGCAGCAGCGTGTATGATGATTGTGTGTGTGTGTAGAGTCAGTATGAATGTGTGTGCGTGTTGTGTGTCTGTGTGTGTGTGTGTGTGTGTGTGTGAGCAAATGAAGTGTGTGTAGAATGTGCATAGACAGTGCAAAAATAAAATGGATTGGTCAATGCAGATAGTGTGTAGACATTTTGTTAGCTATTTAGCAGTCTTATGGCTTGGGGATAGAAGCTGTTCAGGAGCCTGTTGGTGTCGGACTTGATGCTCCAGTACCGCTTGCTTTGGTTGCTATTCGTGAACTGCACTGCACTTGCCTATGATGTGCACTTATAGTGTGGCAGAAACCATTTAGTGGACTTATAAGTAGTTACTGTGTGTTTCAGGAGGTGCACCGTCTGCAGAAGGTGACTGATGAGGCCAACAAGCGCTCTTCTGTCCTGGAGAGAGACAACCAGAGGTCTGAGGTGCAGCTTGCAGACATGGGGCAGCAGGTGGGGCCCAAACAGAACATCCTGTCTTATAACCTCACTATTGTCATAGAATTAGGTGTGAAAAATCAATAACAATGTAGATCATAAAATGAGGGTTTTAGGTATAAGGTTTAATTGGGACATAATCATTAACTTTTTCACCCCTCACCCCTACCCTAACCCACCAGATCCGTGTCCTACTCATTGAACTGGAGGAGGCGCGTGGTAACCACGTAGCCCACGATGAGGAGGTGAGCTCTGCTGACATCAGCAGCACATCGGAGGTCATCACGCAGCACTTGGTGACATTCCGTGGCGTGGAGGAGCTTCAGCAGCAGAACCAGCGCCTCCTGGTGGCCCTCAGAGAGCTCAGCGACGCACAGGAGAGAGAGGAGGCAGAGACCACTGGCACCAAGTGTGATATCCTTAATTGTCCATATTTTTTGCCGATCATTTGTTTTGCTTTCAACCCCCCAAGATAAGTGTCCAATTACACTAGATACTTTTGTGGATCTGACATTGTTGGATGGGCATAAGCAATATGGTGGTAGCTCCTGCTCCACCTTCCCCTTTGGTTTCCCTGTCTCAGTAAAATGTTTCTGTCTGTGGATAAATAAAGGTAATTCTATTCTCCCCTCCCCCCAGGCGCAGTGAGCTGGAGTGCAGTCTGGAGAAGGCCCAGGCAGAGCTAGTGGCTCTGCGGGAGCAACGGAGCCACCAGATGCAGCTGGCTGAGTCCATCGTCAGGCAGAGAGACATGTACCGAGTGCTGCTGGCCCAGGCCACCGGAGTCACCTTCCCTCAGCAAGGTCGGGTTCAGGTTAATTCACATTTCCTTCTTCAGGTCCTGATGAGGCTAGTGTAGCAGAAACGTTCTATATGTGGGTGCATGAATAAAGCACAGGAGCAGCATATACCGTGTGCAGGCTTTAGGTTCATAAGTAATTTTAGGTCCAGCCCCGGTGGAGAACTTTGGGATGTGTATATGTCACCTACATACTGATCTTTTGACCCCTTGTCTCAGGTGCAGCAGCCGCCGAGGAGTTCTCCTTGACCTCCACCCCTCGCCGCTCCCCGGCCGCCACCCCCACCACGCCCACTGGAATCATTACTATGGCAACAGAGTCAACCGAGGCGGTGGAGGCCAAGGCAGCCCTCCGACAGGTGAGCCCCCACAATCATCTGCGCTTGTGTGTTTGACACGTTTTCTTAGTCACTAGAGGGCAGTATATACCTACTAACTACTGGAATTCTGTAACGTCTACTGTTTTAATATTGAAAACGGTACTCTGCAAATCAGTGTACATGTATACAGCATTGCTTGATACATCAAACATTCTGTCCTTTTTGTTGCACCAAACCACCATGATAGATCACAAACAATATCCTTCAATCAGGTTTACACAAAATGGTTGCAGTACTCTTATCTAAAGGAACGTCTTGTTTTGTGTGTTTTAGTTGCAGGAGGTGTTCTCGTCCTATAAGAGGGAGAGGGCTGAGAGTGTCAAGGCCCTGGCGGAGCAGAGTGAGAAGCTACAGGAGCAGGTGTCTGAGCAGAGATCCCAGAACGCCAAGATATCCACCCAACTGGAGTTTACCTCCAAGAGGTAAGAGCATTGCACAGCACTCTCAGGTCACTATTCAACACAATGGCACACGATTAGGGTTGCAAAATTCTGGGAACTTTCCCTAAATTCCCTGGGTTTTTTTTCAGAAGGTGTTTTGGACATTTATCTTTCTCTGTGAACTTGGGAACATGAAGTTATTTCAGAATATTTTGCAAAGTTCGCTTGATAACTTACTGAACCTGCCTGGTGACGTGCCCCCCCAGGTATGAGATGCTTCAGGATAATGTGGAGAGCTACAGGAAGGAGATTGCCTCTCTGATGGAGAAGGGACAGAAGATGGCTGCTGCAGCCCAGAAGAGTGAGCAGACTGTTCACACCATGACCCAGGACCTGAGGGTTGCACAGGAGAAACTAAACATGGCAGAGGTGTGTACCTCTATGTTTGTGTGTTCCAAGTATTTTGTTAATTGTTAGAAAAAATACAATACTTACTCTCACTCTCGTAATGTGTGTTTGTTAGTGGTTTGCTCCGAATTTCTATACATGCATTACGTCTAGTTGAGCTGAGTGTTTTCCTCCTCCAGGGTCGTGCTGAGAGCCTCAGGAAGGAGAGAGATATGCTGAAGCTAGTGGAGTCCAGACTGACCCAGGAGAAGGAGACCATCCAGACCCAACAACGAGGACAGAACATGCTGCTCACCAACCTCAAGACCATACAGGTACACACATACAGACACACACCAATCTCAAGACAATAGATACATCTCACACTAACCACTCATAAAATGGTGGCTGCACTGTTCTCTCTGCGTTCGTGTCATGTTTTAACTGTTCCCCTCCCGGTGTGCTCATCCAGGCCACATTGGAGCGCTCCGAGACAGATACCAGGCAGCGTCTGAACGCCCAGATAGAGAAGCAGGAGAGAGAGATCGGCCAGCTGCAGAAGAGACTGGAGCACGAGGTGGAGCAACGCCACCTGCTGAGCAGAAACCAAGATGTAAGTCCATCCAAGAATCATCCCAGGTCCAACCACCCCCCCCCCCACTCTACCTGGATTCTATCTATCTTTCTCCTCTAATATAACACTTATACATTTTTCCCCAAGAGACTTGTTTCAAAAAAGCAAAACTCAAGCATTTGTTACATCCTATACATAAAATCAACCCTTCCTCCCCTCTCCCCATCCAGTTGCAACTGATGGATGCCAAGAGGCAGCTGGAGACCCAGATTGCCCTGCTCCAGAAGACCAGGGATCAGCTGAGTGCTGCCCAGCTGGAGGTGAGCTCTCTCAGGCTGCAGCAGGGCAGTGGAGAGGGTGGTCGTCTGTCCCTGAGCACCCCGTCGACTCCCATGGGCCTCAGAGGTAAGAGTACATACAATGTTACAGAATCACATCAGGTTCACTGCCTTCTGAGACATCATAGTGTTCTGGAACCACTCATAGAAGTTCTTATAGCCTGAATGTTGGAATGGCTCGAATGTGGATAGTACTCAGTTGGAGTTTTCTTCAATACACAGGCACTTACACAATTACTATTTTAAATCCCAGTTTGTTGTCCTGTCTTTAAATAGCCTCTGATCTTTTTCAAATGTCACAGCTAAATGTCAGACTTAAAGATGCAGTAATGTCAGAAGCTAGCAGATTCGTTACTTACCAACAACAGCTGCAAATTCCAATAAAAATACGTCACGTTTTGAAGTTCACTTTCCTTGCTTTGTCTAACACGGTCATGAATCAACAAATAGGTTTTGTGGGCCAGAGTGCAGTATTTATTTAGTTTCATAGCTCAAACGTTTGTTAGCACGTTTCCTTATTAAAGCTGTGGGATGTGTCCTAGTTTTCCATGTAGCTATAGGTCAGGTCAGTGTCTACAGCTATGCTTTCATTAGTTTGTCTTATGACATTTTATAGGAAATGTAGTAAAACAGGCTAAATAAAACCCTGAAACAGTCCTGGAGGGTGTGTTGTTCTGGGGCATGCACCATTAGCAGTGTTATGGAGGTTTCATTAGGGTTCTCCTGGATTTTCGTTCTATGCTGCCCATGCCAGCTGTGATCTCAGTCTTTGGCACTTACCTCTTTCTCTCCTTACCTCTCCTCACCAGTCTTCTCCTCTCAACTCCCCACCCCTCCAGGTCTCCAGGTTTCAGAAGGGGACTCTGAGGATCTGCATGGCCGCCTGAGGCAGGCCGAGACACGGGCAGAGGAGCTGACGGAGCAACTGAGGACAGCCACCTCCAGCATGGAGCTGTACAGAGCCATGGCCCAGAGCCTAGAGGAGTCCCTGGACAAGGAGAAGCAGGTCAGGACTCCACCCTGGCCCCTTCGTAGTGTACCTCCCTGGCCCCTAACCCCTTAGTAGGATACTAGCCTGGCACCTAAACCCTTAGTAGGATACTAGCCTGGCCCCTAAACCCTTAGTAGTATACCACCCGAGCCCCTTACTTCTTAGCAGTGCGCTAAGCTCTTAAAGTGATAGTGCAAGATTCTGGCAATTAAGCTGTTTTTCTACTTACCCAGAGTCAGATGAACTCGTGGATACCATTGTATGGTATGCTAGCGTACCTGTAGACTTCCAGTTATTGCGCTAATGCTTGTTAGCATTGGCTCACAAAACGACCTTTAACTTCGTCATACTGTACGCAGAGACATACAAATGGTATCCACAAGTTCTTCTCGCACTGTCCCTTTAAAATGAGGACAACCATGCATGACCTTCCAACTTTAGTCCTCAAACCCTATCCCTCATGCCCTTATTCAGACCCGTATCATAAACGGTACAGCCCTAACTCTCTCTCGCACTCTCTCCCTCTCGTCTCTCTAGGTGACAGAGCAGGCTCGGTCTGCCATCGAGGAGCGTGTGAAGGAGGCCCAGGAGCAGCACCGTCAGCTGGAGAAAAAGCTCCTGGAGGCAGAGAAGGAGAAGCAGGGCCTTCAGGAGGAGAAGATTAAAGACCTGGCTTCTGTTGAGCAGCAGGTACGAAGCAGAGAGGACCATTGCTAAACATCTATGCCCTTGCAGTACTTTATTATGACTATTAAGGGAACATTTCCACACTGTATAGCTCAAATGGTAGCTGAAGCGTTCAGTATTATTTAACCACATCCAGTGCACACCATAGGTGCTGGGTTCACACAATGCAGGGGTCCCCATTGTTCCATGTTGAATAAATTAACACATTTAATTTCTAAATTCCTGTTTTCCTTATCCCTGTGTGTGTCAGGTGGCTGAGCTGAGAAGGAGTCTAAGCAGTGTCCAGGCGGACCACCAGGAGGCGCTACAGAGGGCGGCAGTGGCAGCAGCCCAGGAACAGCAGGCCATACTGGACAGCCAGGAGCAGGTGAGAGGGAGAAGTGGGCCGTGGCTAATTGGCCCTTATCTTGTTGTAGTGGTGTCCCAACTTTTCACATGGCATATCTGACTAAGCTATTTGCTACCTTGTTTTCCACATGCCTGCTATAGAGCGTTACCTAGCCTGATTGTCTCTAACCCAAGTACATGTAAACCATGATACTGGTTCATACATCCATATCAACTACATTATGTATTGCATTCCAGCTAGAAGGTCAGCTAAAGCTTGTCTGTAATGCTGGTCTTCTCCTACCTCCCAGGCCAAGCTGGCGTCGGAGGGACAGGATAAGTATGAGCGTGAGATGATGCTCCACGCTGCAGATGTGGAAGCCCTCCAGGCAGCTAAGGCCCAGGCCCTGCAGGCAGCCACGCTCAGACAGCAGCTGGAGGAGAGGGCCCAGAGAGCCTCTGCTCAGCTGCTGGAGGCCAGAGTCTCCTGGGAAGAACAGGAGAGGATCCTCAAGGTATGTAGTTGCAGTCGATTGATTGCAGTAAAAGGAGATGCTTATATTATTTATAATAGATATGGTGTTTGTGGCAAATGGTTAGAGGTGTAAATGGTGATAGTGTAAAATAGATTTTTACACTTGTGTTGTAGTTGGACGCTTGCTAGTGATTGTAAACTGCCACTCACGTTTGCAAGGGTTGTACAGTTTACATAGTTGGTGTACACCACAAGGCTGTAATGTGCATGAACTCTCTCTGTCAGGAGGAGATGTCTAAGGTGACGTCTCGTTCTGAGGAGCTGCAGAGGCAGAACAGTCTCCTCCATGAACAGATTCAGACCATGAGCAGCAAGATGGCCGCCACCATGCAGCGCCAGGCCAACGAGAGCCCTCTGAACATCTCCCTCACGGAGGAAGGCAAGTCTCAGGACCAGGTCCTTGAGATACTCAGGTAATGGTCTTTCTCTCCCCCCCTCTCTGTCTATTAGCAGAGCTAGAGCAAGTCTGCCATTTAAATCCAAATTCACGCAATCACTTCACTCCTACAACACCCTTTTCTCTCATCATATCCTCTGTCCCCTCCCTGTCGTGCTGCAGGTTTGTGCGCCGGGAGAAGGAGATAGCGGAGTCTCGATTCGAGGTGGCCCAAGGAGAGAGTCTTCGCCATAGGCTGAGAGTGGAGCACCTGGAGAGAGAGCTGAGAGAACTACAGGAGCGCCTTAGTGCTGAGAGAGAGCGGATGCAGGTGAGCTGGACACTATGGACAGCCAATGAGTTATGGCTTCATGGGTTAGTTTCCTGGACACAGGTTAAGCCTATTCCTAGACTAAAACGCCCTTTCAATGGAGAGTGGAAAAACAGATTTTGTTCATAAATGAAGAGCGTGTGGGTGATTAGAGAAATGGCAGTTCAAGATGATCATATAATATCAGTGCTGCTTATGACCTTTAACCCTGACCCCAGGTGACAGCTAAGACCCTGGCTCAGCACGATGAGCTGATGAAGAAGACTGAGACCATGAGTGTCCTGATGGAGACCAACAAGATGCTGAGGGAGGAGAAGGAGAGGATGGAACAGGAGCTCCAGCAGACACAGGCTAAAGTAAAACAGCAGGATTACTTTCTCGGGGTCAAATCACCAAACTTTGGTTAAGATCACAGTTTTTGTTTATTTTATTATTAATATTTATTTTTTACCCCTTTTTCTCCCCAATTTCATGGTATCCAATTGGTAGTTAGTCTTGTCCCATCTGCGAAGTTTGAGAGCCGTGAGTCCTCCAAAACACAACCCAACCGAGCCGCACTGCTTCTTGACACAATGTCTGCTTAACCCGGAAGCCAGCCGCACCAATGTGTCGGAAGAAACACTGTACACCTGGCGACCGTGTCAGCGTGCACTGCGCCCGGCCCGACAAGGGAGTCGCTAGTATGCGATGGGACAAGAACATCCCTGCCAGCCAAACCCTCCCCTAACCTGGATGACGCTGGGCCAATTGTGCGCCTCCCCATGGGTCTCCTGTTCGCGGCCGGCTGCGACAGAGCCTGGACTCGAACCAGGATCTCTAGTGCCTTAGACAACTGCGCCACTCGGGAGGCCTACAAAATTCAATCTTAAGGCATTTTTCTCTGGAAACCTTCTGTGAATTTGGTCCCAATTTCTTTGGGGGGGCCTGTTTTAGACAAGAGGCCCAACCTTTTTTTCTCTGTTTTGATTGACATTTTCTTCTATTTCTCTCTCTCTCTCCCTGTCTGTCAGGTGCGTAAGCTGGAGTCAGACATAATGCCCATGCAGGAGTCCAACGCTGAACTGAGTGAGAAGAGCGGCATGCTCCAAGCAGAGAAGAGGATTCTGGAAGAGGACATCAAACGCTGGAAGGCCAGAACACAGGTTAGTGTTCTTCCTGACACAATCTGTCCCAATCATATGATAACATACCCATGAGATATTACTCTATGACAGAAAATAAAACCATAAAAACATTCTCAAAGTACTGATACCACGCTTGAACGATACCTTGTTCCTTGTGACTCCATTTGTCAAAGGTCCGAAAGCCTGTCTATTGACTGGATTTGAAACGTAATGTGTTCTGTTCTGTTTGACTACTGTGTGTCCCCTTAGCACCTGGTGAGCCAGCAGAAGGACACAGACCCAGAGGAGTACAAGCGTCTCCACTCTGAGAAGGAGGCTCACATCAAACGCATCCAGCAGCTCACTGAGGAGACGGGCAGGCTCAAGGCTGAGGTGGCCAGGTGAGAGTTAGCCTAGTCCGTAATACAAACAGAATATATAGCCTGGAATCCAAAACGGAATATTGCTCAGTTTGACTATTCTGTTATTACATGGTACCAACAACAGCAAGGAGCTGAATTACTTGATACAATTAACAAAATAGGCTCCACATTAAAAAGCATCATGCTACACAATGAATTGGCAAGCAACACAATACATAGACATTTTGAAAATCTGATGATTGTACTATAAATAGTCTGTTTGGATGTTATGTATTAATGCATGATCTCCCTGTAGGAGTGGCGGCTCGGTGACAACCCTGCAGAACCAGGTGCAGATGCTGCGTGAGGGCCTGGGGAAGGTGAGCTCTGAGAGGGATGCTCTGAGGAGGAGCGTGGAGGCAAAGAACCTGGACATCCAGGAGAAGTTCCGCACCATCACTCAGGTCAAGAAGATCGGCCGCCGCTACAAGACCCAGTATGAGGAGCTCAAGGTGGAGCACGACAAGGTCAGTTGGTGAAACACCTGGTGCCTGTTCTGGTTTCGTACAGGGCAAAGTTATTTAAAAAAAACCAATTTGTAACTAAGCTGTTTCCAGAAACCTAGCCTTGAATTCACTCAGACTCTTAATCTCAATCGTTTTCTCATTAAACTAATAATAACCCTACTCATGTTGTCACTGAATAACAAGTGTGCTGGTTTAGGTGGGACCAAGTCGAACACTCAATGTCTAATCTGATATCCTTGATTAAATAGACACTGTGTGAATTCTGCCATATTGTGTTGGACTGATGGACTGAGTGTTGGACTGATCTCCTCTGCAGATGGTGTCGGAGGCAGCGTCCACCCCAGCCCAGGAGCAGGAGGCCCAGCAGGCCTCGGCCCAGGAGCTCCAGGGTCTGAGAGACTCCCTGGGACAGGCTGAGACCCGGACCAAAGACCTGGAGGGACAGCTGGACAACCTCAACAAGGTCCGGCAGTGTTTCCCCTGTACTTTTTTCCCAGGCAACATCCAGGATAACTTTCACCATAATTGTAAATGCCTATTGGGCAGAGGGTTAAGAGAAACACTGGGTCAGAATGGGTGGTAAAGGTGCCTGGTTGTTTAAAACTATATTCCCAACCCAAACCATGGTGTGTTCCTCTCAGGTGGTGGGTGAGCGTGACGCAGAGGTGCGCGGGGCCCAGGAGCAGGCCACCAGGCTGCAGACAGAGCTGACCAGGCTGAGACAGGAGCTGCAGGAGAAGGCCTCCCAGGAGGACACCCTCAGACAGCAGATGGCTGAGAAGGAAGAGAAGACCAGGAAGGCCTTAGTAGGGGCCAAGCAGAAGATCAACCAGCTCATGGGTAAGAGGCCATGCCAGACAACCTGACTGTGGAGCAAGCTTGTGTGTTGGTTTGAGTCTGGCTGAGGTTTGCATAGAGGTATACATTTACGGCCAAATATATTGGCACCCTTGCACTTCTTAAATAATTCCCTATTTCTTCTAAAATAAGTTGAAATTGAAAAACGCTTTTGGTCTCCACACCTTGTTACAGTTTTTATTTAGAAAATTAAGACAAATGACATGGACAAAGTTATTGGCACCTTGGAGCTAGTACTTGGTTGCACAGCCTTTGGGCAAGATTACTGCAGATAAATGCTTCAATGAGCTCGCTGCACCTTTCTACTAGCAATTTGGCCCACTGTTCAGCAGCAAACTGCTCTAATTCTTACATTTTTGAGAGGTGCCCACCAACTGCTGTTTTCAGATCTCGCCATAGGTTTTGGATGGGTTTTGGACTCTTCACTGGTCACTCCAGAACACTCCAATGTTTCTTCTTGAACCATTCCTGGGTGCTTTTTGATGTGTGTTTGGGGTCGTTGTCCTGCTGGAAGACCCACAACCTTCAATGGAGACTCAGTTTTTGGACACTGGGTTGAACATTGGACTCAAACACCTGATAATCTGCTGATTTCATGATGCATTGCGTACGTTCAAGGCCCCCAGTACCAGAGGCAGCAAAGCAACCCCACAGCATTATCAAACCTCCATGTTTGATTGTAGGGAGGGTGATCTTTTCATTGAATGCTTCATTTGGTTGTCGGTAAACACAGCGGTGATCTGTAATTTTGATAGATTGGTCCACAGAACATTTCCCCCAGGATTCAGGCTTGTTTAGGTGGGTTTTTGAGAAGTTCAATCAGGCTTTCTTGTCTCCTTCAGCAGTGGGGCCTTCCTATGTTTACCAATTACCAAATTAAGCATTCAAAGAAATAACCCCCTCCCTACAACCAAACATTGGGGAGTTTCGATAATGCTGTGGGGTTGCCTTTGGTACTGGGGACCTTGAACGTGTGCAAGACATAATGAAATAAGCAGAATATCAAGATGTTTTGGAGTGCAATGTTAAACCCAGTGTCCAAAAACTGGGTCTTTGTTGAAGTTTGTGGGTCAAATCACATTTTATTGGTCGCATACACATATTTAGCAGATGTTATTGTGGGTGTAGCGAAATGCTTGTTCCGCTCTCTAACAGTGCAGTAGTATCTAACAATACACACATCTAAAATAATGGAATTAAGAAATAAACGTCCTCTCACTGTCAACTGCGTTTATTTTCAGCAAACTTAACATGGGTAAATATTAGTATGAACATAACAAGATTCAACAACTGAGACACAAACTGAACAAGTTCCACAGACATGTGACTAACAGAAATTGAGTAATGTGCCCCTGAACAAAGGGGGGTCAAAATCAAAATTAACAGTCAGTATCTGGTGTGGTCACCAGCTGCATTAAGTACTGCAGTGAATCTCCTCCTCATGGACTGCACCAGATTTGCCAGTTCTTGCTGTGAGATGTTACCCCACACTTCCAACAAGGCACCTTCAAGTTCCCGGACATTTCTGGGGGGGAATGGCCCTAGCCCTCACCCTCCGATCTAACAGGTCCCAGACGTGCTCAATAGGATCCGGGCTCTTCGCTGGCCATGGCAGAACACTGACATTCCTGTCTTGCAGGAAATCACGCACAGAACGAGCAGTATGGCTGGTGGCATTGTCATACTGGAGGGTCATGTCAGGATGAGCCTGCAGGAAGGGTACCACATGAGGGAGGAGGATGTCTTCCCTGTAACGCACAGCGTTGAGATTGCCTGCAATGACAACAAGCTCAGTCTGATGATGCTGTGACACACCGCCCCAGACCATGACGGACCCTCCACCTCCAACTTGATCCCGCTCCAGAGTACAGGCCTCGGCCATCACCCCTGGTGAGACAAAACCGCGACTTTGTCAGTGAAGAGCACTTTTTGCCAGTCCTATCTGGTCCAGCGACAGTGGGTTTGTGCCCATAGACGACGTTGTTGCCGGTGATGTCTGGTGAGGATCTGCCTTACAACAGGCCTACAAGCCCTCAGTCCAGCCTCTCTCAGCCTATTGCGGACAGTCTGAGCACTGATGGAGTGATTGTGCGTTCCTGGTGTAACTCGGGCAGTTGTTGTTGCCATCCTGTACCTGTCCCGCAGGTGTGATGTTCGGATGTACCGATCCTGTGCAGGTGTTGTTACACGTGGTCTGCCACTGCGAGGACAATCAGCTGTCCGTCCTGTCTCCCTGTAGCGCTGTCTTAGTCGTCTCACAGTACGGACATTGCAATTTATTGCCCTGGCCACATCTGCAGTCCTCATGCCTCCTTGCAACATGCACATTCACGCAGATGAGCAGGGACCCTGGGCATCTTTCTTTTGGTGTTTTTCAGAATCAGTAGAAAGGACTCTTTGGTGTCCTAAGCTTTCATAACTGTGACCTTAATTGCCTACCATCTGTAAGCTGTTAGTGTCTTAACGACCGTTCCACAGGTGCATGTTCATTTAATTGTTAATGGTTCATTGAACAAGCATGGGAAACCGTGTTTAAACCCTTTACAATTAAGATCTGTGAAGTTATTTGGATTTTTACAAATTATCTTTGAAAGACAGGGTCCTGAAAAAGAGACGTTTTCTTTTTTTGCTGAGTTTATATTAGTATTAGGACAAGCAATGTCGGAGTGGCATTGACTAGAATACAGTATATACATATGAAATTAGTAAAACGGTATGTAAACATTATTAAAGTGACCAGTGTTCCATGTCTATGTACATGGGGCAGCAGCCTCTTAAGGTGCAGGGTTGAGTAACTGGGTGGTAGCCGGCTAGTGACAGTGACTAAGGGCAGGGTACTAGGTGGAGGCCGGCTAGTTAAGTCTGATGGCCTTGAGATAGAAACTGTTTTTCAGTCTCGGTCCCAGCTTTGATGCACCTGTACTGACCTCGCCTTCTGGATGATAGCGGGGTGAACAGGCTGTGGCTCGGGTGGTTGATGTCCTTGAGGATCTTTTAGCCTTCCTGTGACATCGGGTTCTGTAGGTGTCCTGGAGGGCCGGTACAGTTGCCTCTGGAGAGCCCTGCGGTTGCGGGCAGTACAGTTGCCGTACTAGGCGGTGATACAGCCCGACAGGATGTTCTCAATGGTGCATCTGTAAAAGTTTGTGGGGGTCTTAGGGGCCAAGCTGAAATTCTTCAGCCTCCTGAGGTTGAAGAGGCGCAGTTGCACCTTCTTCACCACACTGTCTGTGTGGGTGGACCATTTCAGATTGTCAGAGATGTGTACGCCAAGGAACTTGACGTATTTCACCTTCTCCAGTGTGCTCCCTCTGCTGTCTGTTGAAGTCCACGATCAGCGCCTTCGTTTTTTTGAGGCAGAGGTTATTTTTTTCCTGGCACCACTCCGCCAGGGCCCTCACCTCCTCCCTGCAGGCTGTCTCGTCATTGTTGGTAATCAGGCCTACTACTGTTGTTGTCTGCAAACTTGATGATTTGAGTTGGAAGCGAGCGTGGCCAAGCAGTTATGGGTGAACAGGAAGGGGCTGAGCATGCATATTCAACCATATTCCCACTCACCTTGCCGTGGTTAAATGCGGTGGTTCGCGCTTTCAGTTTTGCATGAAAGCTGCCATCTATGCACAGTTTTTGGTTTGGGTAGGTTTTAATAGTCACAGTGGGAACAACATCCCCTATACACTTTCTGATGAACTCAGTCACTGTGTCAGTGTATATGTCAATGTTATTCTCAGAGGCAACCCGCAACATATCCCAGTCCGCGTGATCAAAACAATCTTGAAGCATGGATTCCGATTGGTCAGACCAGCATTGAATAGACCTTAGCACGGGTTCTTCCTGTTTTGAGTTTCTGCCTATAGGAAGGGAGGAGCAGAATGGAGTCGTGATCTGATTTGCCCAAGGGAGGGCGGGGGAGGCCCTTGTAGTCATCCCGGAAGGGAGACTAACAATGGTCGAGAGTTTTTGAAGTGCGAGTACTAGAGGCACTGTGTTGATAGAACTTCAGTAGCTTTTTCCTCATTTGCTTTGTTAAAGTCCCCAGTTACAAGAAATACGCCCTCAGGATATGTGGTTTCCAGTTTTCACAAAGTCCAGTGTAGTTCCTTGAGGGCCATCGTGGTATCGGCTTGAGGGGGAATATTCACGGCTGTGACTATAACCGAAGAGAATTCTCTTGAGGTAATACGGTCGGCATTTGATTGTGATGGTCATCCAGCAGGACAACAACCCCAACCACATATCCAAAAGCACCCAGGAATGGTTCAACAAGAAACACTGAACTGTTCTGGAGTGGTCAGGGAAGAGTCCAGATCTTAGGCACCCCTCAAACATTCAAGAATTAGAGCAGTTTGCTGCTGAAGAGTGGGCCAAATTGTCGGTAGAATAATTTTTTTTACATTTTAGTCATTTAGCAGAAGCTCTTATCCAGAGCAACTTACAGTTAGTGAGCGCATTCATTTTCATACTGCCCCCCCCGTGGGAAACGAACCCACAACCCTGGCGTTGCAAGCGCCATGCTCTACCAACTGAGCTACACTGGGCCATCAAGTTTATTGGTGCAGCAAGTT